>NC_039246.1:24941179-25141179 GCF_003368295.1 Carassius auratus
GGGAGCATAGAGGAACTTGACTTGGTGACCTTTTTTACCAGCAAAACATGCTTTCTGCTTTTTATTTTCATCAGAGATAAAAGGAAAGGAATGTTTTCTGCTGTACAAGGCAATGTCTATTGAGAAATGGATTGCATGTTGTGTTAAGACACTGCTGGTAGTTGTCAAATAAGAAACAATAGCTACTCTTGGTTGTCTCTGACTTCAATCCGTTAGCCACATATTGCATCACTCCTCATGGTGAGGTAAAAAACCACAACACTTTGAAGACCCACAGCGAATACATTTCACCACAAAAAATGATTACAATTCGATAATCACTCCCTTAAGATCTTCATTTGCCCCTAGAAATAATTTTTAACTTGACAACAGGATTCTAAATCTTAAATTTTATTAAGAGATTTCCTCTACTGCAATATATTTTTATACCACCGTTCATCATAAAGGAGGGGATGAATTCAACATCTTACAAATACATTTGTCATTTTTATTCATAAATGTTACGTTTCTTGTGGAATTAACAGAATTAATATCAAGACAGTCTAACACAAAACAGCGCTGGTAGAAACTAGCCGCACAAGTAATGAAAATCTATGACAAGTTTCAAATAAAACCGCATGAACAAGAACAATTTAAACAATTAATTTCTGCATCTCATAAAACCATACAAAAAGTACCAACAGGTGCAACAAACAATTGAGAAAGGAAGTCTTGTTGGGTCACAGTTATTCATAGATGACTTCATCATGTAATGCATTTAAAGTATATTAAAGTAACAATTTGCAACAGACACGTCATTAAATACGTTCAGAACAATGTTCCAGTTGAATGTTTTTAAGCCCCAGGGCTAATTGTCGAGACGTAATGGGTGCTGTGCAGAAATTACATTATGGTTTTAAAAAAATAATGGTTTATGAAATGAACCATTTAAGATAATGACGAGAACAAGAATGGGTGTCAATGTCCAAATCCAAACATAAAAACAATACTTATCCAATTCATAATACTACCACGTGCTATAGGAATTAAATCGTCAAAATTCAATCATCAAAATTGCTTACAAATTCTACAGTTTATCTCAAGCTGACCTACTGGGCATTGTAAGAAACCAGGGTGAGTGTATTGTGGTCAAATCCTATGTTTCTGATCTTATAACTGTGGTAAGTAGTGAGAGATGGCTTATATTGCTGGGTTAAGTCTGTGTCTCGGTAAGTCTTGGCATACATAAGCACGCTCCTGTAACTGTTCGTTTAAAATGGATATATTAGGTGCAGGAGACTGGAAGTAACGTTCGTAATCCACAGGTTCTTAGTGAGATTCCCCATTGAGTGAGGAACCCTCCCCTCGCGGGGACGAGGATCTGGAGATCCCCTTCTCTGTGTTGTCTGAGTTGGATCCGCTCTGGCTGTGGTGGTCTCCAGCTGCACTGGAGGACGAACTGGAGGAGGGCTTAGTTTTCTCCTTAAAGTCTGTTATGATAACCGTCAGATCCCCCACTGTCACTTCCAGATGTTGTGCGCTGCTGCGGTCCACATTTTTTAACCTGGGCCTACAGGATAGTGAGCAAAGAACAGATCAGACATGCTTGACATCCCTTGAGCTGAATAAATGACACCATTTTTTTTTTCTGTAGAGCTTCTCTATAGCATTTCATAATTGATGAACTTGACAACATCGATACCAAACTAAACTTAGCTGCACTGAGAACTTCTGTAGAGCTGCTTTACAGCTGAAATTTAAATAGTTTCATAACTGATGCATTTAGCAACATCAACACTGTACTGTTTGTTACTGTGAAGCTGTTTTGAAACTAAATCTGTATTATATTAAGTTAATTTGGCTTAATATATAAATTGACTTGAATTGCTAATATAATAGAGCACGAAGGTGAGGCTGGCGGCATTGGCTTTGAAAGCATTTTCTCATTCATTTTCACCAGAGGTAATAAAAAAAAAAATCAGGGAGTCAATGAACAAACTAATCATTAAAGAGATGAATCAGAAACATTAATTTGAAGACTTTTTAACATACAGAAACGTGTATTTGAACAAACATATAAATAATAGAGCCCGACCTCTATATATAGATATGTGTGTGAGTGTATGAGTGTATGTATTATGTGATGATCAAACCAAGTATTTACACCATTTAGAAGCATTTCATGTGTGTAATGGTGGCACTCATCATTTACTAAGGAAAAAGGTCTATGTTCTGTAAAAAAATAAAAATTCATATCTGCGGCATATTCACTGATACAATAGCGACAGACTCATATCAGCCGATAAAATCGGCAAAATGAGATATCGGCCAGGCTCTAATACATAACATTTCGGAAAAATACACAAAAACAGTACATTTTTAAAATACAGTAAAAACAGTAATATTGTAAAATATTACCATTCAATACAGGTGTTTACTATTTGCTGATTTGTTGCTCAGGAAACTTTCTCATCATTATTATTGTTGTTTAAAACAGTTGTGCTGCTTAATATTTTTGTGGAACCTGTGATACATTTTTTCAGGATATTTTGATTAATAGAAAGTTCAAAAGAATAGGATTTTATTTGAAACAGAAATCTTCTGTAAAGTTAGGCTACAGCATCATCATCACAAAAAAAAAAATCTATGAACACTTTAAAGAAAAAGTATTTTTAAGATATTTAAAAATATTTGCTGCATTGTTAAAAGAAAAAAACAACATCATAAGATTTGCGTTTAAAAAAAAAAAAAAAAAAAAAAAAGTTCCGGCTCACGTCGCATTTGATTATCCATATTACTTCCGAAATAATAAAGGCTAAAATGCCTGTAGTCTAAAGCAAAATGTTTAAAAACATTATAAAAACAGCTATTAGTTTAGGCTATAAAAACGTCAATCCAAAAACAAATTAATCTAAGGTGAAGCTGATGCATACCTCTCTCTTTCGGCACAAATCCAAATATTTCATCGTTCCCTACGTATCTGTGTGCTAAAATGTTATTTAATATAAAGAATATAGAATAATAGTAAATGTATAATAAGTAACGCTGTATATGCGTCCGACAGTCGGACACCAAATTTCATTCTAAGAATTATTTTGAGGTTAATATAGCAAAAAAAAAGTTCCCCTCACTCCACAACAAAATCATTTCAATTAACAGTATTTAGAAAAGAACAACAATTAAAAATATAAGAAGGTATATCAATATTAACGAAAAACTAAAACTAATTAATTTAGGCTAAAATGAAACTGAAACCAACTTTGGGTCTCATTCGACACACAAAATCAAAGTTTCCGTATTCGCGATGTATTTGAATGACAAATGATCATACAAAATAGCCTAGTGTTTATTATAGCCTGATGTTTGTAAACATTTTGTGTCTGCATTATGTCCATTTCTGAATGAAATAATATATTTTTCTTCTCTCTAAAAACATATAGGCTTATATGCAAGTTCTCTCTCTCTCTCTCTCATTACATACATATATATACGCATAGCGTATTTTAACCATGCAGCAAACCTTTTTAAATATTTGGATACTTTACTGAAATAAATAAATGACTTTTTAAACCGTTTAACTGATTATTAATCGGTCAAATCGGATACAGTTAGTTGCATTCATGCGCACTCAGAAACCGGTGACTGCGAACGCATCAGCAGAGCTTGTACGAGCTTTTGTCATCACTTTATCTTTCTCACACGTTTCCAAATGTCGAAATTGGTTAGCGCATCTTTCTGTGCATGATGATGTCCAATGCCCCAGGCGAGCGGAGCTTCTCAAAGTTGGGAATAATCAAATGAGAGCTGCGGCCCTCAGTTGGGCAGGAAAGGCTAAGCATGCTGGCACTTGAGTGTCGAATGCACATGCACCAACGCCGAGAAAAAATAGTCCCTTTTTGCGCTGCAGCATCAGGCCTAATTTGGTCTTAATCCGGCCCTGAAGGCGGTGCATTGTCATTGAGACTTGCCTATGATGAGTTCACAGCTGAGCGGACATTTCACTCTCTGGCTTCAGCGTCACATTTGCATAGGTACTGCTGGACTTCGTGATTGGTTGACAGCAAATTTCAAATATTAAATGGAACGATAAAATAACGTTATTAACTCATTATCGCCATTTCAAATTTTCGATTCTGTTCGGGACTATAAAATTTGATTTAGTTTCTGGTTCTGTTCCTTTCAAAATTTCGTTCGTTTCCGGTTTTCGTTCCTTGAACCGGTTCAGAGCCCTGGTTATAAATGACTTTAATCTTACTTTTGATCAATTTAATTCATCCTTGAACAGATTAATGATACTGAGTCTGACCCCAAACTTTGTAACAAATATTGGTTACAAATATTTGTATTTGTAATATTTGTCACTAAAAGAGGACAAAAAGTAGTATAATTCTCGGTGCATTGCGGAAGATGAAATATAATTTATATTCAAATAGTTTCCACATAGAGAGCAACAATACATGATATTTTCCTGACTGAGCTACCTGCTATGTAAAACGCCAAAGAAAACCACTTAATTTGTTTGAGGAGTGCAAACTACGCAGTGAATTTATGAATACAGGGACCGTAATGCAACATTTCACCTCATTTTCTTGTGGCTATTCTTTTTCAGTGTTGGTTCTCTCTCGTTCTTGTCCTTCTCTGTCTTTTCCTTTTTCTCTTTCTTGGGCTGTGTGGGCGAAGCAAACTGCTGTGTGACAGGACGAGGTTTCCTGAGGGGAAAAAAAAGGGAAGACTGAGAAGTGAGAAAGCGAGATATTTTAAATCAGGGTGACATGATTCAAGCTCACCAGGGCCTGATGAAAAGGACTATGTGGGAAAAAGCAGGTTAAAACAGGCAAGTGTTGAAGCCAGTTGAGAAGTTTTGCCTACACAGAGTAATCTGAAAATAATGTGTTTTCTCATTAGTAGAAAAAACGCCTCAATTTCACTCATCTCTTTTCCTCTCTATAGCAGGAAGCCAAAAACTGGTAATTCAACTTCCTGTAATAAGCTTCCCCTAATATACAAGCTTTCCCTGTCTAAACATAACATAACACACACACACACACACACACACACACATATATATTAGTTAACTGATAAATAAAACAAAGGGAAAAAACTAAAATACATTTGTAATTCCACAACTTAAATAAAATTAGTTTGTCAATTTTTATTTCAGTTTTAAGTACATGGAATACAAATAATAGAAATAGAATGCAAATTGATGCAATAACACTATTATACTAATTAACACATTACCTTTGGCAGCCCTAAAAAAATAGACTGACAATAAAAACCGGAGAGAATATATGCATAATATAAAATCATGATAACAATCCATGTAAAACACCAGATCCACACTGAACCTATGGATGTAAATAGCCAATCAGAAATTGCTAGAACAGCCCTTCTTGTCCTACTGTTGTCTGTTAGTAGAATACTCTATTGCTGTTGTCATTTCAATGCATCAGTTGTTGCACCACTCCTTAACAACTTGACAGCTGCGGCAATTACAGATTATATCTAGGCCTACGAGCTGAACTAACCTATACTGATCTCAGATCAGAGCTCCGGGTGAAGTCGACAGGGATGCACCGTGACCGTTGCTCTAATGTCAAGAACAACAGCTGTCACACCAAACAGTCCACAACAGCAATTGTAGCCATCTTCTTTGCCAACACACACACACTGTTTTTAAAAACAGCTTCTCAGTATCTGTGTGCTGGTGCAATGTTTACGCTTTCATCCATTACCCCCCGGGTGCTTTGGGAATAGCTAATGAAGTTACACAATGTGAAATTAGGACATCTAGAGCCTTAAAGCAGAGCAGCCAAGAACCGGTCATTAGCATTGATCCCGAGCCCAAGGCAAGTGAAAACGGCCATTATTAGTTGTTGTTAGCTGTCTGCCTGCCTCGCTCTCTGCTGCATGTCAAGACCTAGCTGCTTGCTGTGGACTCTTAACACCCTTCACACTCAGCACTGTTAGTAAATCAATCGATCACTTTGTGATGCATTTCCTCCATGCCAGACAAAGCAATTCGGCATTAACATTGTTGATCCTGCTTATTTTTGAACGTTTGTCATTGGAGAGAGAGAGATTTGTGAAATTACTCAATCATTAGACACTTTCCGTCTCACGCACACATGTTGCAACTATGCTTTATGTAATCCGTGCTATTAGTTTACATTTATCCTTTACAGTAATGCAGAAAGGCAAAGCAAGCCAGTTAATATTAGATTTATTTTGGAATAATGACAATAATTTAATTTTCTTAATACATTTTTAATACATATTTAATGTTCTAATGCTGCTAATGTAATAACTAATTGTATTACGTTATGGCTGATAACTTATAAAAAGGCATATTAATAAAATTTTACACTATTCTGTAAACACAAACTAAAACCATTTAAAATAAACCATAACGTCAATTTAGGCAACAAAACATTATAATGTACAGTATGAAAATGGATATTCATTTTTAGATTTGCTAAATATTAGTGATATAAAATTAATGTTGAAATAGAAGAAACTAGCACGTGCAATCAAATATACAGTATGTTTAATATCTAAATAAAAAAATAATTATAATAATGAATATGGTACCAATATATATTGCGTATTCTTAGCAAAGTCTCTCACACTATAACTTGATTCAATTTCTCAAATAATTTTTCTGTTTAAATCAAGCCAACGCATTGAATTTCGTCATAATCTCACATCAATGTCAGCTATTACATCAAAGGATTACTGATGTGTCTACAAAGATGTCGTCTTTTCTATAAGTGCACAAACAAAACAAATTTTCCCACATTACAGTGTTAAATCAGAAGGACATGAGGGCTGCGTTCTCTACACTGAGCCGAGAGTCTCTCAGATGTGTTCATATCTGCATGTTTTTATAATGGCGTAATGACTGTACCGGGGAGACTTGTGTCCTCATGGACTTGAGTGATGGGAGGGGACACCATGATTAATGCACTACACTGTGTGAACATGCAGTCTCCATACTGCTCCTTCCTTCGCTCCACTGCCAAGTCCCCTGTTTGACAGATGGCCCACTGCCTCCCACCGTCCCAACTCTCCACGCTTTTTTTTTTTTTCGGTTCTTTCCAAGTGTCTGCATTTCCTTTTAGCTGCTTTTCAAAATCCCACACTGCAGTTCCACATTACTTCTCCCTCGCTTCTGTATCCAGCTTTCTCTCCTTTCCTCAAAGGCCCATAACTGTCTGAATCTAAATGAGGTCAACCCATTTGAGACGGTACGGGCATGCGCCTTTGCATGCTTTTGCAAACTATATGCAAAATTTCTCTAATAAATGACAACTGGCTCTTGTAATTACCGAATAATGTAGATGTTTTATGTAGCTTCTTGTTTATTTGGCAGAGGCATGCTGGGAACGCTTCCTCAGACTGCATTTGGTTTGCCTTTTTGGGCAAATAGATGAGAAATCGCAGTGCAGCGCTCTGGGTTTCTGCACACACGCAATTAGAGAGGATTTCACATGCTGCTCAACTCTTTCAAATGCCACACTGTAGCAAGTGACTGACTAGTCATCCAATAACATACACTAGATAAGCATGTGAAAGCCATGGTATAACTTATTTAATAATGCATATAGCTACAAATTGTTTTTTCGAAATATGTCAAGATTGCACACTAATTATTACTATATAATGCAGGTATTATAATAAAAACTAAAAAAAATATTAAAATGTTTATATATATATAGGGTCAATTTGTTATGGAAAAAAAATCAATTTAAAATATTTTAACGCAGTTAATGCACTGGCCCCGCCCCCATCCCTGTACATCATCTTACATTTCAAACAGTTGACTGTTGACAAATATGATGCAGGGCAACAACTACTTTAAATGCAGTTATGCCCTAAAATGCAAGATATTGGTGCAAAAAGATTTAAATCTACTTACAAACCTGTATGTATGTATGTATGTATGTATGTATGTATGTGTGTGTGTGTATATATATATATATATATATATATATATATACACACACACACTTTTTCATCCATGTTTTATCGCATCGTTAAGCAAAAAGAAAATATCACTGTGACAGCAGAATTTAGATTTATGCTGTGCTCTGTAATCATTTGCAATGAAAATCCTCAGTTTGTCATCACCTCACCAACACTGACAGTCATGAAGGATGATGGGTCCAGTTCTTTTAGCGATACCCCTATAGCGCGCACAGGTTATGTCAACAATTTATAACCGACAGCATTAAACTGGTTGTGACAGCACAAAAGTACAATAGTGTCAGGTCAAATAGAGCTCCAATGTGAAACAAAATATAATACAGCCTTCCTTTTTCCAGTTCTTCATCGTGAGAGGTCTTGAGTAAAAAATAAAAACAACGGCTTGGTCTAGAGGGGACATTCTCTACATTTTGTAGTAATTGAATGGTATAAACTCTCTCCTGCAGAGCAAAGTTTTCGCTGGGGGCAAAAAGTGTCGGTTCACTGAAATAAGAGGTTTGACCGGCAGTTTCGCTAGGTCAGCGAGGGAATGGCCTGAAATGCTCAATGAGAAGCACTGCAGCTTCATCAATTACATGTCATTCTGTCAGCGCAAGGTAACAAATCTCTCTTCGAATGAGCAAATGAGTCAAAGCAACATAAAAAAACAACAACATTCACTTAGGAACTAGTATTGCGTCATTTAAATGGATAATTTACCCCAATATAATACTTTTGACGTTTTTACACTCCTGTTGTTCCAAACCTGTATGACTTTCTGCTAAACACAAAATAACTAATTTGAAGACTGTTTTGCCTGGTTTTGTCCTTATAATGCAAGTCAATGGGATCCAAAACAACACAGGCTCTAACTGACGTTCAGATAATTGTATTTTTTTTCTAAAACAATGTCTTTTAAAACAAATTAAATATGATGAGATGCCCCACAAACATGCTCTGAATTAACCCTTGTATCATTCGCCACATATCAGTTAGGCTCAGCTAAATCTTAGCCTTATAAAACATTCATATGCTATCCGCTGCACACAACCGCAATCTAAACGAACACACGGTTGTCATCTGACGGCTGCTCAAAGACGACGAAGCTGAAAGCGGCAATCAACACCAATGCATTTCATTGGCATTACACATACAACCACTCGGCAAATGCAGAATAAAAGCAGAAGAAGAGTGAACAAGCTGCGTGTCAAGAAGCTCTCCTTTCTTCATAAATGAATGACCTGCGAGGATCATACAATCAAGAAGACATCATCATTAAACCCCATCATTTGTGGCCATCTCGGAGGCATTATAACAGGGCAGATGTGCAATCATGGGTTTATTTATGGGCATGGGAATCCTTGTGTGTGTGTGTGTGTGCCTGATGTGATGATGCCTCGTTTGATGACAGCATTCTTGATTAAGCCGTTGAATGCAAATGAGTTCAGGCCGTCTGGACGCCAGCTGCTGTGGTGGCCTAGACGAGTGACAGCTCCCCACCCCCACATAAAAATCCACCGCCCTCTCACACGCACTTTTGCAGCAAAAATGAACATTGGTTGGCTTTAAATAACTGCTGTAATAATACTTTAATTCAGCGGTGGTAAAGGGATCTGAAACTTGAACATAATTATGCCTTTATAAACAATCTCCCTAAAGAAAGATGATCGTTATCTGCCGCTGTTGTTGACAACTGAGGTCTGTCATCATCATCATCATCATCTGCTTTTAGTGTGCGTTTATGTTCGGAAACGCAGATGATGAATGTTTTACTTCCTGACCTGATCTCATCTTAATGATATAAGGGAAATAACTGACTGCCGACTCAGTCGCTGACTGTTCCAAAGCAGGATTTTTATGACAGATGAGATGAAGGTGAGAAAATACGAGCCCATTAAATGTCTTCTCTGATGAGGTCATTAGTGCGCTCTCATGGATCGCTGCCACGGGATAGATGTTATCTGTGAGACCGATACAAGCAGAGTAGATGCTAGTATTGTGTAGGACCCCACATTCTGTATGATTAATTGAAAAATCCTGAATTGATTAATCTTTGTATTCTTGTACTGTTATTTTCTATTTCTTTCCTATTTCAGTTAAACCTCCATTGCCAAAAGTGTAGCGGAAAGAAAGCACAGCTCACGCCGAAGTCACTTTCGAACCAAGCAGCTTTTTGTTGGTCAACATGGCGAAATGGATGACCAACTGTTCTGAAATCTAGGTGAAATGTTTCGCCCTCGTGCGAAATACCAGATTCTTATTCATGACTAGATTTTGACCGTGAAAGTTCAGCAAACAACATGAAATGTGACCATATCTTTATAAACAGTATTACTTTAATTTTCCTGCTTACTGTGTGTTGGATGCTTGAACATTTTGAGTTTATTCTCTGCATTCACGAGTGAAATTAACTTCACAACAGATGCGAATTCGCGTCATGGGAGGGGCTTCTGCCAGTTGAGTTCACACAGCATTGTGATTTCAACCACCATTTATTCTGATAATTTTAAAAATATTACTGTTATCGTGTCATGAAATGTAGTTTTAAAAGTATTTCAGGCGAGAATGTAGTTGTTTTAAACACAAATATGCGGTTTATTTATAAAGACAGCGCCTATTTAAAAATGTGTTTCGCAGATTTCGGAGATGATCAGCTCCATGCAATCAGCGGGAGCTCAGTGATCATGTATCTGCCTAGAGAAGTCTCAACTCAGCTAGTCCTTCTGACATTTGCCACTGGCTCTGATGTCTCTTTAGTGGTTCAACATAAAATATAATTTGTTTGGGTAACTCAAACAGGTAATCTTTGGTCTTTATTCAATCTATTTATTCTAAGCAAGATCCTTTTTCTTCCCGTTTCTGTAAAAGTATGAAGAAGTATCATACAGCTCTGGGTATCCACATACAGCAAAACACATACTTTAGTCAAAAGTGTAACGAAAAAAAGCACAGCATACAAAAGTTACTTCCAAACCAAGCAGCTTTTTTGGTCAACGTGGAGTATTTGCAAAACCAACTTCAACCTGTTGCGAAATCTGCATGTGGGCAAATCTTTCACACCAATGCAAAATTCCAGATTGCGCTGATTCTTATTGATATCAATTTCGATGGTTAACATTTGCAGAACAGCAGTAAATGTCACCACAACTTCAGAAACATTATCTTCACAATTTTCCAGCTTAGCCTTGGCAAAGTTTGTGTCTTCAAGCATTAATTCTTTAAATGTTTGTTATGAATTTGAGATTTTCCATAAAAATGCTTATCAAACCACTAACATATTTTCAAAGTAATCTTTAGCAACCACTTAATTTAAATCATTAAATAATGATACTGATACCAAGTACAAGTATTTAACCTCCAATATACCACATGAGTAGGTATTATCGGTAGTATGAGTCCATTCCTAATGCTTTTAGATAAAAACAGAGAAACCTATTACAAATTGCTATTTTTAATGCATTTGATGTGCAAATTATGAAGATTATGAAAATATGAACGACTTAAGCATTAGAATTAAGCTGAATGTACGGTTTACAAGCCAATTTATTGAAATCGTTTTAGACTGCTAATGGAAAAAATGTATGGCATCACAGTGGTTTATTTATAGGTTGTGTCATGCCTGGCTAATGTACTATAATTACAAAATGAATTGAAATTAAACCCCAATTACTTCTCAAATAGCCCACATTAATCAGGACATAATGGGTGTTTTACAAACAGAGATTAAGTTAAGTAACGTGACACTGGTTCCTGAGGTTATAAACATTGTATTAACTGTGTAATTATTAATACACCCAAGACAAACGGCTGTCTCAAAACCTAACGACCTGGCTATCTAGACAGCGTTCTGGGGTATCGAGTGAAGCCCAAAATGTTGTCTAGGTAGGCAGCTAGCTAGATGTGAAGAAGCAGGCGTCGTGTGGCGCACTCACCGTGTTGACGTGCCCTTCCTGACATCGCACATCATGCATTTGAACGCTTCGGCGCTGTTCTTGAACGTACACACGCTGCAGTCCCAGTAGCCGTCGTCGGCGGAGGGTTTCGTTTGGCGTTTCGGCCTTCAAAAAAACAAAACAGAGAGAACATCACATATCGGACTGTAGAAATATCCGACACACATATGATCCTATCCATGCAAACAGTCAGCAGGACGCCTGCGCAGGCGACGCGGGCTTTGTTTTTCTTTTAAATAAATGACACTTAAGGTTGATAAAAGCAGCCAGTCCGCCATGGTGGCCACTCTGTTGCGTCTTTCTCATTCAGGCGCGCGCTGCCTAATGGTCTGTTTCAAGACTTGAGACGGTCTCGAGTTTCTCGAAGCCGCGGCTGAGGGAGTTTCTTTCTGTTTGTTTTTACCTCGTCGGACTCCTCTTGTCTCCCATACTCCAAAAAACTTTGTGCGAAGCGTCGCAGGCACAGCCGCCTCTCGCACTCTGTCCTCTCTCGAGCGGCTCCCTCCCAGCTGTAGTAGAACCTCGAGCGCAGCGGTGGCCACGTGACCGGGCTCCACCAATCCGGCGCCGAACTATTTTCTCAAAAACTAGGGTCTTGCTCCTGAGCCTCCTGCTCCTGCTTCATCACAAATCAACCGGGCGCAGAGCGAGACGAGTGCGAGTGAGGGAACTGAGCTACTCTAAATTAAAGACATGCGTTCATCGCACTTTACACGAATAGGGTGCAACATACCTTTACTAAGATTTTACTATGGTTTACCACAAATAAAGCTATATTTAAACTGTGGTGACTACAAATTAACCATCGTTTTGCTACACTAATCATAGTTTAAACATGGTATTTGTAGTAAAACTGTGGTAATACAATTGGTAATTATATTGAACTTTCATAACTTGTATCAGTGGGTAAAAAAATGAGAGCTGACGACAAAGGTGACAGGAAGTTATTTTAAAATAGTTTATTTTCCATGCTTCCTGGAACAATAACAAGAATGTAATTGCGAAACACACAAAATTACACTTTATTTACAAGATAAGAAAATCTGGATCTTTAAATCCCATTACTACATACCCGATATTTGGAGGTGTAATTATCTGAATGAGGAGCATAAAATGACAACAAACATCTCAGATGAAGGTAAGCAGAATTTCCGCAACACAGTTTGACAAAATTAGAAATTCAGATCAATATGTAACCTTCTCAATAGGTAAGAGTGGTTGAGAAGAGGCGATGTGTTCCGAACACATAAAAGTATGAGTCAGTCACTGAGCTCCTCCTCGTCACTGAAGTAGGCGCTCTTTTTGATCTTGGGTTTGTGGGTGTCCTCTGATGTAGATGCTTGAGACACATCCTCTGTGACCTGCTTCCTTCTCTTCTCCTCCTCCTCAATGCGTGCTTGCTGACGGTGATAGGCAAAAATGTATTTTTCTCTTTGAACCTTTTTTACTAGGAATATTAATGTATGATGACTGAACTGTAGAGTATATAATATTCACAGACCTGGAAAGCAATTGCCTGACTTAAACTGTCCAGTGCTGGATCCTCTCCTTCTTCACTGTCCTCTGGTTCTCTGAAAGAACAAAAGTAGAATTTGTATTCACTTATATTATTTGCAAGTTCATAGATATAAAAGATTAAAGGATAATTTTGACCCCCCAAAAATGAAAATTTGCTCTATTACTACTCACCCTCAGGCCATCCAAGATGTAGACAAGTTTGTTTCTTCATCGTAACGCATTGAGAAATGTACAGCACATGTTAAAAATGCATCCTCTGTCTACAGTGAATGGGTGCCATCAGAATGAGAGTCCAAACAGCTGATAAAAAAAAAATTCCACAAGTAATCCACACGATTCCTGTCTAACAATTTAAGGTCTTGTGAAGTGAAAAGGTGCATGATTATAATAAATTATAATTTACATTTTTCTCTCCTAATTCAGATGAGATGACTTTTTCACTGGAGAAGGCAATGTTATGGATAGAAAACTCATTTATTTTAGCTGAAAGCAAGAGTTTACATTTGTTTATTACAAACAAGCAGCTTTTCACTTCATAAGATGTTAATTGATGGACTGGAGACATGCTGATTACTTGTGGATTATTGTGGTATTGTTTTTGTTTTTTTCAGCAGTTTGAAATTTGGCGGCACCCATTCACTCCAGAGGATTCAATGGTGAGCAAATAATGTAATGCTACGTTTCTCCAAATTTTTTCAGATGAAGAAACCAACTCATCTACATCTTTGATGGCCTAAAGGTGAGTAACCTTTCAGCAAATTTAATTTTTGGGTAATGCATTCCATTAAATGCATAAAAAAAAAAGCACGGTTTGAATTATCAGTTATATTATGAACTGCTTACTCGGGCTCCTCAGGCTGCTGCAACTTTTTCTTCTTTTTCTTTTCCTTTTTAGGTGGAGGTTCTCGCTCTCCAAGTAAATTTTTAGGACAAGCGTAACTCAAGTGCCCTTCTTCCTGCCGGAGACAAATTACATGACCTCAAAAACATATAAGCAATACCATCTACACATTAGGAATATCACATTGTAAAAATGTAATACATGAACACATTTCAACACATTATCATTGAATAACCCCACATATTATGGATGAAAACTTACCCCACATTCATAACATTTGGATTTGTCGGAGTAGTTTCTCCTTCTGATGAATTCTGTAGCTCTCCCATTGTCGATGGCGATGCTGGCCTTCACCGTTCTCCCAAACAACTGAAAGAGTTCAAGAGCAATCAAAAACTTTGGCTTCATGTGTTCTTTTTTATTAACTTGATGTCATGTTAAACCATCATACCTGTTTGTTGTTCAGCGATCGGGAGCAATTATGAGCAGACTCTCTGTCTAGGAACAGAACAAATGCCACTCCCTTACTCATCCGTGTCTGCTTGTCTTTGACAACAGTAACCCTTCAGAAAATGATATTGTGACTATGACCAAGCAACACTTTGATAGAATTATAGAGGTATAACAAAACCTATCCACTGCAGCCCGAAAATAAAGGATACTTACTTCACTACCTTGCCATATTTTGAGCATAACTGTGGGGAAATTGCAAGAAACAAGTTAACAATATTTGTAAACTTACTTTTAAAATTCTGTAATGAAAGAATGTAATATATGGGGTAACTATGGCTATGCTCTGGGTGTATGTTCACTACTCACTGCTGTGTGTTTTGGGTTAAATACAGACTACCAGTTCCGAGTATGGGTTACCATACTTTGCAAATATCACGACTTTCACTTTATAAGGGAAGTGTGATAAGATGCGTTGCTCCCTTATTCTAAGGTATTTGCATAATATTTGTGATGTGACCATATATTTAGAGACAGTCCATTCAAGTTTAAAGTGTGTCAGATTCTTCAGGGTAAGACGTCAAAAATAAAAATAAAAGATATATACATATGAAATGTATTTTGTTTATTAGTTTCACTTCTCACTCAAGTGGCTTACCCCACTCCCCCAAATATAACTGATGTTATATGTACCTTGTGCAAATCGCTGTTAGTCAAGGAGAATGGGATGTTAGACACATAGACAGTGCTTTTGCTGGGCGCTAATCCACCACTCATATTTATCTTTGATATCTGCAAAAGAATAAAATACATATTTCAAACCATGCAAGGACTATAAACAAAGGTGTGATACTAAAAGAGCTTACGGAAAACATCAATAAAACAAGCATTTCAGACTTACTTAATCGCCAGAATCTTATTGATTTAAAACACGTTTACCATAATGACAACAACTGCATTTATCGTGTCTAAACTTGCGAAAATGCACGTTTAATCAGCGTGTAAATCCGATTCAAAATATCAACGCAACGCGACCCGGAAGATAAAGAGACGCCGCCGCCACAACATAACACCCTCCGTCACAAAACAAATGCACTAAATTAATTGCTATTTATATAAACCAAAGAGACCAATGGAAAGGTCTTATAATTAAAATGCGGCAAATACTAGCATCAACATTTTTTATAAAGTTATTTTATTAGGATTGAGTGGTTTTATTTTGAAAAAAGAATATCTGGTATGAAACCGGAAACATTTTGTTTTTGATTGTGGCTGTGGATGTTTGTTTAGCAACTGACTGAGCGTCTCGCCACGTTTCGTCTCAAAATATTATTATTTAACAAACGTTAATTGGCTACAAAATACAAAGGAATGTTACATTGACAGGAGGTATGTCAAACAGCGAATGTAAACGGTATGTAAACGCTTATTTTGGGGTTAACGCATGTGTTCCCAGTATGCATGCACACTGGTAAAAGACGGTATCACTGAGTCTGGTTTAAATTTGTTTATAATATCACATCAGTTTGTTGACTGGAGATGCAGACATACGGGTAAAACATAAATTAATATAAATTGGAGCTGATTCCTCGTTGACTGTGAATTTAGCACGAAAAACGCTCAAATGTAAGCAAAGGTTCTTGCACATCTTTGATAAAAAAATAAATATATAAGTTAACGTTATATAATAAAGTCTTGAAAACAGTGAGCGTTTTAACTTATCAGTCTGATAAGTAACGTTACAATATTGGAAGTAGATGGAAAATAAAATACAAGACAAAACCACATTATTTCAGTTAAATTCTGAAACGTCTAACGTTAGTTCTGGGTACCAATTGCGCTTCACTCATATCAGATCGATATATTTGTTGCACATCAACGATCTGTTGCAATGTTTCTTCTAACGCCATCTAGCCACAAATATATTAAACAGTGTATTATTAAAAGTCAGAAGTACATAATTGTAGTGTTTTCTTCTGTACAATAAAATGTGATAAAGCCTTTACTTTTCAGTTATTTTGAACGCAAAGCTGCATATATTTATCAGCAATAATTATTATGGGACATAAATAATCTGCCAGCTATAGACATTGGCACATCCCTATTCCTGATTCATTTACCTCTCATTTGTTCATAGATAACCATCATACAACTGAAGACAACTTCTTTCCATTCACAAACTAAAAGTAAGTCATTTAGAGAAATAAGCTTAAGACTGATATTTATGAATGCATAAATATGATAAAATGTTTATATTATTTAAAAATGTAAATATGAGTAAAATGTAATAAGATATCACTGTCGTTATATATATATATATATATATATATATATATATATATATATATATATATATATATATATATATATATATTTCAGTGTTATGCAATATTTAAAGATTTATTGATGGTTGTCATTTGTTTTGTATTAATTTAATTTAATTAGATAATAATTAATGTGTAAGTGCCTTACTGTTACTGAGGTTTAAATCTTAATAATATTTCATCTTTGTCCATGTTTTTATATCTCAGTGGCTTTTAGGAGAGAGCGAAATCTTAGAGATGTTTATGAGGAACGGTTTCAAGCAGGAAGAGTGGTAAAAACTATTTATTTATTTTGTTTTGTTTATTCATTGCGATGAGGAGGGTGAGGTTACAATTGAGATTCTTGGTTTATGCTGTGAGACAAACGGCTGTGCTTGAGCTTTTTTGATCTTCCAGGGTCCATATCCAAGAGAAGCTCAAGGGGACAGGAGACCACCCTTCGGGCGGCCAGACGAGGACTACGGCCGTGGCTTTGAATATGATGGCCCTCGGTTTTACCCAAATGGTGCTCCTCGCAACTATCCTGGAGAGGATCAGAGAGGTTATCATGGCGACAGCCATCACTCATTTCCAAACGAGCACAGGGGTGGACCACCCGGGCGAAGGGTAAGTATTAGAGATCAGATTTTTTCTTTTTTTTCTTCCATCTTTAATTTACTTATTTATTGATTTTTGTTGACTTTTTTTTTTCTTTTTTTTTCAGTGTATACTTAATGCAGGGCTTAAAGTTCTCTGGCACTGTGCTGGATTTCGGGCATGCAGCGTTTGGCTGCAGAAAAAAATAGTCCTATATATATATATATATATATATAAACATCTATAAACATCTTGTTGATTGATATCACTTTTGAGTCGCCTACCACGAGTTTGCCTACCAATGGTATGAGAGGAGCATAGCTTTCACTCTCAACCAAACTAACATTACTAGACAATCATATAAACATGAGACATGCATAATTGTATCCAATTGCGGTGTCCCAGCCTCGATGAATGGAGAAGCACAACAGAAAGCTGCGGAGCGCAATGGTCAAAGATGTCCATCTAGTGCGTATTTACATAGAATAACTAATTAAGAAGCAGGGGAGCTTTCTAAACCATTTAGAGTAATCATGTCATCTCCATAAAACGATATGATTGCCAGGACAAATTTGCGGGGATATTTGAAAAGGTCCTGTTCACACATGATCTCTTAACTTTACCAGTAATTTACCAGTAAAGACTGTATGTGTGAAAGGGGCTAAACTCTTCCTCTGTGGATTTGAATTAACGTTCATCTCACTAGATTTGTTGCGTAAATCATTTATAAACCTTTGCCAACACAGGAAAATAAATTAACCTATGTCTAAATATGCCATGTATTGTACATCGAGTTTTCAAAATAAAAGTTTCTGCAGGTGTCCAGATATTACATTTAAGTGGATTTAAACATTGTTTAATCACGCTGTAAAGTGAAACATCACCAAGCCATTGTCGCCCTCTGTAGGTATTTGTTTTCATAATGTACTTGAGTTGGAAATGTTAATATTATGTATAGGTATATTACTTTATGTATTTTATTTTTATTTATTTATTTCACAAAAAAGGGACTGTGTACACATTAATCAACATTCTTGAATGAAATGTACCCAAACTAACCCAAAGGCTTGTTTTCAGCGGTATTCCCTTTGCCAGATGTTATTAGGCCAAGAAAAGTAGAGGAGAAAAAAAGAAGCAAAATAGAAAACAAAATAACAATGAAATTCTACCAAAATGTAAACAACAAATTATACAATCTGACAAAAAAATAAATAAATACAAATAAATAAAAAAGAAATATGTATTAAAACAATTAAAATAATATTAGCATATATAAACAACATTAATGTTCACATTGTTGGTTATGAAGAAGCCATTTCTTAAAATGATGCTTAGATTAGTTAAATGGTGTACATTCTCTAATTAATTCTGGTATTGAATTCCACTGTTGTGATGCTCTGAATAGAAAAAACAGCTAGACTAAACAAGGTTTTTCTAAGTGGAATTATGCAGCACCTCTTGTTACTCTGTTGTCAATAGATTTAAATGGAATAAAATCAACTAGAGGAGGAGGAGCTAAACCATGCATAATCCTAGGAACTAAAGAAACATTTCTAAACTTGATGTGATCAAATGTGATGTTTTCCCAGCTAAGCAGGTTATGTATTTAAGATATGACAATGGTGAAAAATATATATTTTTTTTAAACAAAAATTTTAAATGTTTGTTTGGACTAATTCCAGTGGTTTTAGAGCTATAGCATGTGTATTAGACCATCTTGTCAGACAATTTTATATGAAAGTATAAAAATACACCTTTTCAGCCTCATTTGATCAGATTTGAACAGTGATGTTCAATACAGTCACGTAATTTCTTGGTTTTGATATTTATTTGAGCAAATTATTATTGCCTCATCGTTAGTTTATTTATAAATAGTCATACTAAAGCCTGGTTTTTACGTAAGTCTGTTTGTTACTAAATATCAGATTATTCAGTTGTCAAAATAATCAGCAGATTACTTGTTTACCAAAATAAACATTAGTTACAGCCCTAGATTAGGTAAAATATTTCTAAATACAAATGCATTGTTTTACTTTTTTTTAATTAAAAGACAAATATTTTGTCATTGAAAATCTGAAAAATAGTATGAAAATATTGTCACGTTTTAGTGAACTAAGTGTCTGTATTTTGTCTCATCTCGTGAGCTAAGTGTATTGTGATATAGCTCATAATTTTCCAAGTGTATGATACAGCTTTCATTCTTCAGGTCAACCATATATTCATAAAAACACACACACACAAAAAAAAAACATTTTGCATAAAGTAAGTCAATAACTTTGCCATAGTATCGTTTCAAATGTTAAAGATGTCACAGTCTTTGCATGTGCTGCCCCACCAGAAAAAAGTTCAGGTTCAGGATTTTTTATTGTGTTTGCTTTAACCCCTGTTAATGTGTAAAACTGTGTCTGTCTGACTTTTTATTTATTATTTGTGTTAGTTATAGGTATGCTTGTCTTAGGTATAAAACTATATATGTACACTCCTGAATGTTTTGAATAAGGGTTAAAAAAAAAAGGGGGAAAAAAAGATCAGACATGGAAAATGCTCAACAATTTGTTGCAATGCAATTGTATATTTCACCTCTTCTTCATATTATTTTGTTTTGCATATTAGCAAGAGGACTTCCCATACTACAGAGGTCCGAGAGAGGAGCCGCAAGGTGGACGCCAAATGGACTTCAGGTATTTCATAACTGCAAAACATTACAAAGGAAACAATGTATTCCTGGTGTATTCTGGATAAATAAATCGATCTTTTCTCTCTCTACTCTTTGGAAATAGTGGCTCACACTTGTATACATGTATTTTGATTAGATTCAGCAAAAGTTACAAATGCAAAGTGGTTACATGCATTTCAGATAACCTCCAAACATGGTTTGATTGGCCTTGAAACATTTTGGATCACCTTTCCGCATTACACATTTCAGGATCTTAATACACTGTGAAAACGCAATGGAGTCCAGAGTGGACATGTCCACTGAAGCGCGTGTAATTTCCCCAGCAGATGGCAGGACTGTTCCTTCTAAAAACAAGCTGTGTTCCCTCCAGCTATAATGCCTTGTTTTTATACTCTGAGTAAGACACTAAAGGAAGTTTGTTAATAAGGAGCATAAATCAAACTCTGAGTTGTCCTACATTCTCTGGTTGGTTTTTGTTGTTCAGCTCCCATGGAAATACCTACAGACAGTCACTCTGCCAAATGGAGGAGCACAGTGAGCTTCCCAGTGGTTTTCCATATCTCTTAATCAGTCTCTCTGGTAATAAAAATGCAACAGTTTGCAGCAGAAATGGAGTGCAGCCAAATTAACTTAGTGTTGGTACACCCCTATTAAGAAGCATTGAAAACTTGTTTAAATGGTGACATCATTGTTTTCTCTTCAGCTCTCCAAACCCTACGACCCACCGGTGGTTCAGTGGGGGGGGGGGGGGGGGTCATATTATTTAAAAAAAAACTAAAAACTGTTGAAGCACAAAACTAGACATATATGATATTTTTTGAAAGCGTAGAACCTCTGCTTTCTTGCAAGTCCCAAAATATTTCCATTAATTTTTTATATTTGATAAAGTTCTTCTGCAACCACCCCCTTGAGAAATCAGATGAATAATGTTCATTTTTCATATTTATAGCACACAAACTCACCAAACATAGACATAGACACATCAAATGAAAGCTCTCACTTTCAGGAATGTTACTGTTTATTTCACAGATCTTATGCATTACAGTGACATAACAACGAATCATTTTCAAAAGAATCACGAAAACTGAAATGACTCCTGCGAACAAGCAAACTTATGCATCATATTTCTGCGCTGATAACTACATCTGTGCTTGCATACTAGCCTAAAATCCTATATCAGCTTTTACTTTAGGTTGTTTTCTTCAAAATGAGACGATTTATATAATTTTTTTCCAAAGTGTGTGGGTAGGGCTGTCTTTTTAGTTAAGGTATGCCTACTGCTTTCAGAAATCAAAACTGGTGACTGTAAAACTACACTTGGTGACTCTAGCGCCACCTTGTGGTTAAAGCTTAATAACTGTGAGAAAAGCAGATTTTGGTCCATTTTTACCATTTGGTGGCGCTTTTGTAATTAGATATTAGGGAGTCATACTCATCTAAGTCTCTCATCTTATTAAAATCAGACATTCCCAAGATTTAGTTTTGGAGAAAGTCCTTTATATGGTTTTATAAAGCATTTTCTCGCTAATTTGAATAATCGTGCTTGTCAAACATGCTTAAAAGTACCTGTTTTGACCTTCTCAGTGCTTTAATCTGTCGTGATTGGTAGTGAGAAGTTACCCTTTTTTTTGGCATGGGGTAATATTCTAGTTTCATATTGGCAGTAAAGACAGACATGTGGTAATTTGCTCTGTTAGTCCAGGGCAGACAGGGTCACCTGCACTTCAAACAGATGCGAGGGTCATTAAAGTTTTGTGAGGACACTGTGTGCGGACACATTGTCGTGTGTGTTTGTGAGAGGGGAACCTGGCTGGGGTTCAGGCCAGGGTCACCCGGACCAGGTGCCTGTGATTCTTTTACGTCCTCTGTCTCGCCTGTGCGGCAGGCCGTATAAGTGGCACGTAATCAGCCTGTGAGACCGACCGGAGGGCCCTGGCAGGGAAAGTGAGTCGAGGGGGAGCAGAGTAAACTGAAGGGGGTTTTACTGCTGCTAGAACAGATGTGTGTTAATGAATGTCTTGGTTGCGGGCAGACTCGGCAGAACTGTGATGCTGCTCTGTCAGGCTGCGCTGCAACTTTTTACAAGCCTCATTTTGCCCTTTTCTTTGTGCAGTTTATATTGAGTTGCTTTTTACAAGCAGGATGTGAAGCCTCTGGCTTGGTCCTTGCACAAATAGGTACAGTCTTAAATGAATGAGCCCAGTGTGGAAACTAGTTTAAGAGAATCTTAAATCTGTGTCATCAGGACCAGTGTAGCAGAATATATTCTGTCCCTCCTTTTCTGAATATTTATCAACCAATACAAGTCTTTTAACACAACAAGGGATGCTTCATCCAAAAATGAAAATGCAAAAGTTTTTTTTGTGTGTGTTCATAAATTGGTCTGATGTGGTTTGGATATGGACAAAAACAATTAAAACATCCTTCAAAATATAATCTTTTGTCTTCCATAAGTCAGTCATATGTGTTATGGAAATATGTGTGTGATACATATAAAAAAAGAGGAATAATTGAAGCGACAGTCACAGTCCTGAGCCCGGAGAAATCTCTTGTCTCCTCTTCCTTGACCCTTCATCTCAATACACTCAGAATCTGACCGTACAGAGCACGGTTCATATAAACAAGCGTTTTAAGATTAACAGATAGTCCCCCCTTTAACCCCCTTCTCAACCTGTCAGAGGACAGTGGACAACCATTTAAACCACACGTTTTACTTATTTTGCTAAAATTTGCAATTTGCTAATTGTTTGCTTAATTATTTAAATTTTGGTCTAGTATATATTTTTAAAAGCTCTCTTTTGTGTTTTAATATATTTTCAAAATTATTGTTTACCTGTGATTGATTTTTTTTATTTTTTTTTAAATGTTTAATGAGAAAAAAGGGTATGCTGAATAGTTCTTATCCATAATGTGAATGCAAATATTTGTCCGCTGAACTGTTTTTATTGTATTTTTTTTGTATTTTTTTTTTTACTTTTTTTTTGTATGTTTAAAGATGCTTACGGTTATTTTTTTAACATGTAATTTATACTGTGATTGCAAAGCTGGAATAGATTTGTACTTCATTTATTTATCATTAGTATTATCATTATTTTGGCTTAGTAATGTTTAATGAGAAAAAAAAGTGCGCTTAATATTTCTAATCCATGGATTATTTTTCTTTTCCTGCTTCAGACCGAGCAGTCGTGCAGGTCCTCCTCCGAATGCACGAGTCCTGGGTGCTCACCCTCCTCCACCCAGGTCTCTGCCTGCAATAGCCCCTGATGCAGGAGACGACACCCTCATACAGGCCATAATGAACCTGGACCGGGGGTTTGTATTAACATAGTTTAAAAAGTAAAGTACCTCATGTTAATCAAGAAAGCTTTGCTTATCTGTGCTCATCTCTCTCACAGGGAGGAGCGGGACAGCTTGAGAAGAAAGGCGCCGTTCCCTCCAGTACGTGAGCGTTCTCCAGCTCGGCGGGACGTTCCCCCTTCCCCTCACAGTCGGTCGGGGTCCAGCATAAGCAGCCGCAGCTACTCACCAGAGCGGGGCAAAGTGCATCCTTTCCCACCTCAGCAGGGGAAAAGTATGAAAAATCTTCAGTCAAAATGCCTGTTCAATCACTACTTAGTATTTCTTTGGTTTTGAGTTATTTGCACTACTGTTCAAATTTTTGGGTTTAGAATGGAAGTGTATATACTTAGACACAAATATTGAGGCATTTATGACCTCAACATTTCAACCGCAACTCAACATTGTTTAATGCCAATGGTGTTCGCAGGTATAGACAGTCTGCCAAACCTCTCTGCATTTCACTTGGAGAAATCTCATTGGCTGGATCTCCCACACACACAGACTCTAGATGGTACAAAGGGTCAGTGCACAGCTTGAAGTGTAGTCTTTGACCTGACGTGGTCTAGTATTTGAAACATTTAAAAGCCTGTTGATTGATTTAAGGGCTTTCATGACTAATTTGCACGCAAGCACATTTTAATTCGCCCAGCTGCAGAGTGGAAAGACCTTTCCTGGATGCTTTATTTCTCATAGATAAACGTCCTAAATGCTTCCCAGACAGGTTTGATGTGAGTTATCGTGTTTGAAAACAGACAGGCTTGTACATGACTATACCGAAGCGTCCACCGCAGACCTCCGGTCACAGATGATGTCACTCAAAGCCTGTCCTAATAAAGACTCCCATCTGTGTTTGTTTCGCTGTTCTCTGTTACTATAATGAAATCCTCAGTAATAAGTTCCAGAGTGACGCTTCGAGCAGCCAATATTGGATGCACGTGTTTGGGTTGACGTACCCCAAGTGAGCGTCCCAAAATTATGCAGCTGTGAAAAGATGTAGCAGGCTTGCATGGGATCATGTGATCTGATCTCTAATACTGATCAAAGAAATATATCAAAAACACCTGAATTATTGTTCACTAAAAAATACAGTTTGTTTACTGTTTTTGATGATATACACTTTTTTTTTTTTCCTGCGTTTCAGGATTTGAGGAGCCGTTCGGGCCAGGCAGGGGACCGGGTGAGTAAAACATTGTCGATTATTCGGTCATATTGATTATACACGAGTAAGCCTGCATGAATTCAATTTTGAAAAATGGTCATTTAGTCTAACAAAATGAATTTTTTTTGCTAAACAATTTAACATAGCTTGTTGGAACATATGGAGAAAAATGAAATAATATAAATGTTATATTAAATAAAATCTTAAAATAAATCTTTTTACTGGATAACGTACAGGCGGACATATCACTGGAAATAAATAAACACAACAGTGTGGTCTTGTATCATCCTGATATGGTTTATTTTGCAATTATGATTGGTTGACTATATTTTTCCAATAATGAGATGGCTACTTTGCAAATAAATAAATAAAGATGGCTACTTTCCAAAGAAAAAATTCAATTTCATGCACATAATATTACTGTTAAAAAGTTTGGGGTTGGTAAAATTAACAAGGCTGCATTTATTTGATGAAAAATGCAGTAAAGAAGTAATATTGTGTAATATATTTACTGTATAAAATAAATGTTTTATCTTATATTTTAAAATGTAATTTATTCCTGTGATGGTAAAGCTGAATTTTCAGCAGCTGTTACTCCAGTCTTCATTAACACATGATCTATCAGAAATCATTCTAATATGCTCTGTTGGTGCTCGAGAAACTTTTCTTAATATTATCAACATTGAAAACAGTTCAATGTTTTTGTTTAAAATGATACACTGATTATTTGAATATAGAGTTAAAAAGAGCGATATTTATTTAAAATAGCAACCGTTTACTTTCTTGTTTGATTAATTTAATGCATCCTTGCTGGTTAAAAGTATTAACAAAAATAAATAAATAAACTGGCCAAACATTTGAATGGTAGTGTACCTAGGTATTCAGTCACCTGGGTACCATTTTATGTGAATATAAAGTTTATTGCTCACACACAAGGAGATTTTGTTTCGCTTTGCTTTATAAGTTAAAGGTCAGCCCACAGTCACGGTAACTTGAGAGAAAGCGTTGCTAATCGCACCTTCGTAGAGCCTCATTTTGTTTGTCTGCTATCCTCGCACTTCCTTTGGCCGGGGTTCGTAAAAAGTCCACAGGAGTGTGTCTGATTGCTAAACCTTTCCTTTTTCTCTAGCTTTCATCCGTTCCCTTTTTGCTTTTCTTTGCCAGACGTTTGATGTGCATGCATACGTCGCAAGGAGATTTAGATTGGAATCTTATATCTGTGTAAATCTAAACAGAACTTCTGGTCATAGGCTTCTCTCCGCTCCAAATCAATTTAGCGAGCATTCCTTGATCTCTTGCCGACGAATCCGTAGGTGTTGAGCACACAGCTCACACGGAGAGGGTCACGGGGTGACACTGCAGGCACCTGGCTGCGGTTTGCCTGCAGGGAAGAGTCCTGATCGGCAGCGAGGGAACCACCTGGTTCTGCACGCCAGCTGGATGTTCGGAAAACGAGCAGGATCCGTTCAAGCATGTGAAAACGTTTATGGCAGCAAATGAGTCAAGCAAGGCCATATTCCGTGGCTTTCTAGGGGATGTTGATCCATGTCCAAACTATAGCTGTATTGTTGGCTTACGTCCTACAACAGATGCTTTGTTTCTTATGTTCTGATCCCAGTCTTTCATCTTCTACAGACAGGGAAAGGCCCCCCGGCCCCTCCGTGAGTGCATCACGAGACGGTTCGCCCCATAGCTCCGTATCAGCCACTAAGGTGAGTCGCACACACACACAGCTCCCAAACAGATGTGCTTACCAGAACACTCCCTTTCATCCGCTAAAATAATAATAAGTGTGACATGCCAGCAATTTCAGCTGATGGTGAAAAAACTGGAGATCTTTTTCCTTCTTTTTGAAACGCTGTTTGCTTGCGATTTCCTCTCTCCCATATGGTGGGGTTTGAAAGGGTACTATTTGGCGTATGAAAGGCAAGCGGCCCGTGTCGTGTTTGTTCAGACTGTAAGCATGGTACTGACACAAAACACGGCGGGTCGCTGAAGGAGAGTCATGGACATCATTGGGCCACCCAGGCCGCAGCACGGCTAAAAAAAGAGGGAGAAATCCATTAGCTCAACTCTCAGCTTTATCACAAAATCTTATCAGAGGCTCAGAGCACTCTGGACATACTCTTGGGAGCACTGAGAGCCTAAAATAATTTGGTTTAACTTTTTCTCTCATGTACTCTCTTCTTTTTTTCTTTGTTTGTGCTTAGGTGAACCGAATCTAAGAATAATCATGGGTAACTTAAAAATTTTCTTTGCTGATTTTTAAATAAACGAAAAGAAAAGAAAGAAAAATTATGATTAAAAATACTTACATTTGACTCTCCTCTGTGAATATAATTTTATTTGTTATGCAAACTAGTTCTTTGACTGATTCCCAAGACATTGGCTTTCCTTACTTAAAAGCTTGAGAAATGCTAATTTATTTTTTAAGTTTTATATATATATGTATAATTTTTTTTACTATTTAATAATAGGTAAATGTGTGTGCTTTTTAAGTGTCACAAAATGTAATATTTCAGGTGTATCACCCATATTGTAAAGAAATTGTTCAGGATTTTTGATCATTTTTAAGATTTAAGTTGGTAGAATAAATACTTAGCAACACCAGAAAAATAAAACTGTAATGTGTGATGTTCAAAATATTTAAAAAATCTTTTTTTTAAATATATTAAAAACATTTTTAATATATAATAAAATATATCTATTACAAATTAACATATTATTTGTATATTAGTGGTTTTCTTATAAAATATCACCATTTATAATACATATAAAGTTATTCTGAATATATACATTTTTAATAAATAAACTGATATTTAACACATTATTTTTTTATTTGAGGGTGACCCATATTGAGTGAAGGAAAGGGAAAAACACATTTTGATGAAAATGAAGTTTGAGGTTGCACCCAAACATATGCCATTACATATACAAGTAATTTGTAAAATAATTCAGCTTTAGTTTTTTGTTTTGTCCCAGTACTCAATCAGTGTTTTGATTCAAGAATGCTTGAATCAAGCTTCAGTTTCAAGCCAACACAACATGAAATGCCTTGCTAAAGAACCTCTGTGGGTTTCTTTTGTTTGATCACTTAGATTCACCTCTGAACCATGTACAGATGAAAGTTGTTTCTGGTTGGTGGATGTCTCAGTCCTTCAGCCTTTGATCTTCTTCCATAGCTCTGTTCTTGGGGCATAAGCCATAACCTTGTGCCTTAGATGAAAAGGCTTTGCCAGTGTAAACTCAGCTTGATAGGCGGTCTCTTAAGTTCAACAAACACACTTGTTTTGGGGATTCATTGTTTGAAGAACAAAGAACAGATGATTTTGCTGTGGTGGGCTCATATTTGTTTGTAATGCCTTTGCAGTTCTTGTCTTAAATATATTTCTGTCTCCACTTAGATCAAATGATTGATATTATTTTGATTTTGTTTAATTAGTGTTGGACCGTTATATATAATTTTCTTTTGAGACAAAACGTATCCAATTAGGTCCAAGTCGTAGATCTAAATAGACAGAGCCAACTTGTTAACTTTTTTTTGGACTTGTATCCATTCTGTCATTTTTCTGCGTTTGGATAACTTTTCCTCTTTTCTTTTTTAGAGAAATCAGAATTCCCTAATGTTGATTTCCTGCATCTGTTGGGGTGTTTTACTCTGAACATGTTTCTGTGTTAATCTAGCCTTTAAAAGTGCCTTGTCTTGTGTACTGCAGGAGGACATGACAATGGTGGAGGGGCCCACAGATGAAGTTCCACCCATCGTAGATGAAGCTTCCTCTGTCATGGACGACTTTCAAGAGCGACGAGCTCAAGCTATTGCTGCCAAGGCTCGGGAAATTGAGAAGGTTTGAGAAACGCCAAAAATCGCTTTGGAGCTTTTCTTCTTCTATAGTTCTGAGAGTGTCTAAATTAGTTAGGAAAGTGCCTTGCCAGTTTTTTAATGGCCACATACTTGTTTTAATGGCTCCTTTTCATGATGCTGTATATTATTAATAGGGTTGTCAGAAGAGTTTAACTATTTACATTTTAGGTTATTTAAAGCATTGAAAGAGTACAGTACAGCATTTATTATGTTCAACAACATAATTTAAAAGAGCATTTTGGGTACTTCTGTTCTGAGTACTTCCACTTTTTGTCTTTTTCCTTCCTTTTTATCCATCACATTTACTAAGGAGAAAGAGTTTAACTATTTACATTTTAGGTTATTTAAAGCATTGAAAGATTACAGTACAGCATTTATTATGTTCAACAACACAATTTAAAAGAGGATTTGGGGTACTTCTGAGTACTTCCACTTTTTATCCATCACATTTACTAAGGAGATACAAAGGTAAAAGACCCACTGTCTCAGCTTTCTGTACCTTTCTGATCGTTCTGTAGGTTCAGAATGATCATAATAAAGTTCCTGCTCTCTCCTCCTCTTGTTTACTGGCCCTATTAAATGAAAGATGGGATCTTTCATTTGATGGGATCTTTCACAGGATTGGTGAGCCAGCCCTCCTACTAGCCGCGTTTCCACTGTCGAGCTTAAAGTGGGCGTGCTAGTGTGTGCCAGGGCCAGTCGCATTTCCACTGTCACTTCTGGGGCTTGATCGTGCCTCATCGGGGCTTCCTTGGGGCCAACGGCCGGGGGTTTTTTGGCCCGACGAAAACCTTGGGCCAAAGCGGGCCAGCTGGGGCTAGAGGAGTGGTTATGAACAAAGGCGGAGTTTCTCTGAGCTCAGCGCTGCGGATCATTTCAGAAAGCTAACAGCTATAACACCAGCATTAAAAACTTTTTTAAATAAGTTGAGCTCAAAACTCACTTTCAGTCAGCAGCGTGTGTATTTGAAATAATTTGATCGGATGTGGATTATTATCACCGTACAAGGTCGGAAATATTTATAAGCGATGTAAAAGACTATGCACGCTAGGCATTAACATTACTATAGTAAACATGGTAAATGTGACCGTTTGAAGAAATCATACATCTGTTTCTTATTCTCCATCACAATCGTGTATTTATTTAGTACCTTATATTATCTGTCATAAGTCTCGTCTAGCTCCACGTAGCCTTTCATAAAAATATATATATATTTTTTTTTTTTGTTCGGGAGCTTTCATAAAAATAAGAGATTATCATTCATTCTAAATGTGACATATAAAGGATAGCTACTGTGGCTACAAATAAACAGAAACAGACTTGACTGAATAAGCAGGCTATTTTCATAACGCTTAAGCGTTCAAAATAAATCAATAAAATATAAATACATTTATTCTGATAAATTAATTCATTGATCAATGTATCACTTACCTATTCTATAGTAAAACATCGATGCTTTTGAATTTGAATATTTAACAAAGCATGCAATCGAATGCCCGCTTTTATCATGTTCGTTTTGTGATCGCTCTAGTTCCAGTGACTTATTTCTTAGTTTTCTGATAACTTCTCTTTGTTGGTGAAATTATGGGGTCGCGTGTCATTGTTCCTGAGAGTCGTGTAAAGGGCGTGTTTTAGTGACATGCAGCAAAGCTTCAGGCCTGAGTGTGGAAACCCTGCGCTATTCTTGCCTCGGTGCTACTGTTCCGAGGCTATTAGCCCCGACCGGCCCGTTTTAAGCCCTGGCCCGACAATGGAAATGCGGCTATTGAGAACAAGCATTTGGCTCAATAGCTGCTGGACTTGCACAGTTTTAAATGTCAGATTTGTCCCAATCATGAGTTTTATTCGGCTTTATTCGACATATCGAAAACAAATCTGATTTTATGTATGGCTAAGCTTTCCTTAACAGGAAGTCCCTTGAATCAGTTTTAGGGTTTGAATAGCTCTTTGTATTCTCAATCACTTAAGCATCCTTTCCTGCATAAATGACTACATTTTTGTAATTTGTTCAGGAATTTTTTTTTTCTGCACTTCTTTTGAAATAGAAGTCAGAGTGTGTTATGATTTGCCCTGAATGCACATATTTCAGTGACAGTGTTTGGATGCCTTTCAGGCCAAAGCCTGTTATTTCACAAAGTGTGTGTGTTGTTTCTGTTTAAGTGTCCACCAGATGTTTAGCTTCTCCTTTAATCTGGTCTAGCCATCTCTACACTCTGCACTTTACCTTTTTTCAACAAACATTTAGCTGGCATGCACTATACAGCATGCTTTTTGGTTTCTATACACTTAATATACATCTAAAGGGTTGTGAGACAAAAATGTAGAAATTTTTAATAATGCGGCAGTTGCTCTTTTCCATTAAATAAAACAATGAGTTGATAATAAACAGGCACCATAAAAAGGGCCTGTATGACTCTTGAGCTAGTTTCCATGTCTTCTGAAACCATATGATGGTGTACAAGCAAGAAAACCATTGATCTTGATTCAAACATGAGTTTATGTGATTGGACAAAGGATTGTTCTTGTATGTTTAATCTTTTGTTTTCTGCACTCAAAACTGATCTGGATCATTACTTCATGAGTTGTACTGATCTGGTTCTTGAGTTCAACACGGACTCAATGGTCTGTTCACAACATTTAACAGTTTACTGAAGAATTCAGTAAATAATGACTTCAAGTTTAGTTTGTTTCTATCTATCATGCGCTATCATATGGCTTCAGAAACCTTGAAGTGTCACTTAATTCTTTATGGTGCTTTTGCATCCATTTTGCAGTGTGAAAGCCTCGTACACATGGGGACCAATTAAATGGAAAAGACCGACCAGTGCAATTCTTCAAAATTGTTACAACAAAGAGTACAATTTATGGTTAAACTTTTTGTTTTTGTTTTTATCTGTCCAATCATCATCTTTTTTTTATTATTATGTTTCATCTTGGCAGAGAGCATATACTTTAAACAAGTTCAGTTCAAGTCAAGCTCAAAGAGGAATCTAGCTGGGTCCTGATTGTTTTGTTTTGACCAGCAAGACGTTTATTTTACAGATGAGCCCGTGTGTTTCTAACGAGACTGAATTCCTTGCTGCTAAAGTACTGTAAGTAGGGCATCTTTGTTGTGATAGTTCTGCAGTCCATGGTGAGGCTTAATCTGGGTCTGAAGCAAGTCTTTTGAGGTCCATCAGGGATGTTTGATTCCTTCGTTTGTTAATCGCGTTTGATGTTTCTGATCTGAATATGTCAGATCAAATAAAATAACAGACTAATACACAGTTGCCCCTAAAGGCCATTACCCTTACATGATGTTTCGCTATGCTTAGGTTTTCTATGCTCCTTTTGGAAAACACAGGCATTAGAGTATACTATATTAAAGTGAATATGCATCCTTAACAGTTATTTGGGATTGTAAATTAGTTCTGTGTGGTTTTTAGTCAATATGTTTGGGGGCATCTATATGCTAATGTATGTACAGTAAATTTCTTTTTATTTAGGTAATGCTATGTTTACTCTATTGCTGGGCGTACAGATGAATATATTGAAATTTCACATGGCAAAATATTATACTCCAAGCTTTTATATCTAATTGAACCTAACTTTGGTCTTACACAACTAGAACTGAACTTTCGTTGAACCACTCTGAAAGTTATTAGTGTATAGATACTTTCCCACTTTTCCCTCCTTGTCTTTCCCGCCCTTCCTGAATAATTCTCTGCTATCTTTACCCGGAATCAGGAATCAGCCTCCCACAGTACAAAAATGGCACATGAAAGGCTGAACAAGAACACACACACACACACACTCTAGGTCCTGTTCAGCTTTCCTGTTTGATTGGGTAACAGAGGTGGGGTTCACAGGAAGTCTATGGAAGTAGAGCATGCATAAGGAAATCGCTTCCCAGCATTCTTGGAATTGTTCTGAATTATTTAAGCTCAGTGTGGCTTTGCATGTTCAAGGTTATCTCATAAAAGGACAGCATAGTAATATGAATTAGAAACACAACTGATACTAATAAAATGTTTAATTTGATCATTGCAAAGCAGCAGAAAAAGTGTTGCAAATAGAATAAATTTGTTTAAAAAATAGCGGTCTTTCAGAACTTCCTGTAACCTCTGCTTCAGATCATCCCTGCTTACTGAGTTTAGTAGTGGTTTATTGTGTACCGAGGAGTGCTTTCTACTGTACTCAGATGACATTGCAATAACAGTACCATAACCCCCTCTTCTCATCTAATTTGAATTTAATTCTAGGCCACACATACAGTTAACGCCCACATGGACTCTCAATTATTCATGGGAATCACATGTACTGACTTTTTTCACGGCCAGGATCTGTAACTCATATCTGACTTAAGATTTTATGTCTGGCATACAATAAAATGGGCACAAAAAAGACTTTAATGACCTAAATATCATAGAATATAAAGATGTTGTAACATTTACTGTTGCTCACTAAAATTTCACCATCAAAATACAGTTCATTTAATAGGAATCGGTGCAATTTGGAATTCACCCGTGCAGATTTATCATTCAAGTTTTTCATGCAAACTTGCTACATCAGCAAACAATGACTTCAGATTCAAGAGTACATACTGACTCTGAACAATGGACCTTTTTGTCTGAAACAATTTCTGAAATTTTGCTGTGATTTCGCCTTTAGGCACGAGCTCTATTGGCTTGGACCATTAAACATCCATCTAAAAACCAATCAATACACCTTCGCAACCACATAACGCCCTGAAAACTCCACACAACTTTACATTGTAGCTGCAAGTTTTGCAAAAGCAAGCAGTTATACCACTACCATAATACTTCTAGTTCAAACTCTTATTTATTTAGTATAAAGTAGGGCTGGGCGATATATCTAACGATATGATCATGCGCACCTAGTCTGTAAGTCCGGTTCCTTGATTACCGCTAAATCACCATCACATGCTTTTAAATGGAGAGGCATTTAATAGACAGAGCCGTAGATCACTGACAAGCTACGCAATATTGCATTCATTATCCAAGATGAATCGCCTTCGATAATGAAAGCGAAATTGCATAGCTGGTCAGTTATCTACGGCTCTGCCTATTAAATGCTGCTCCATTTGAAAGCAGGTGATGGCGATTTAGCGGTAATCACGGAACCAGATTTACTGACTAGGTGCGCATGATCATATCATTAGATATTTCGCCCAGCCCTAGTATATAGTACTGATTTAAATGTATAACTTACATTAACATTTATTTTCAACCCCCTTTATAAAATAGCACATATGCTACAAGGCTCCAGCAACCAGGTTTATTTGCTGAGTGTTAATGCAATTTAAACAGTCCCACAGATTGACTATTTTACTGCAGTCTCTTAACCTGCAGCCTTAGGCTTCTGAGTACTTCCCTTCTACATAATTTCTCCATTCTCTTCTGGAATGTTCTAATTGACTATTAGAGTCTTCTCATTTAACCTATTCGACTTAATGATTATTGGAGGCTGTTCTCACACAAGAACTCTGGGCTTTGTGTGTGGGCCTCTGTGATTCCTGGAACCAGGATCTCAGCCATGGGAAAGAGCCCTTATGTTAGAAGCTAATGAGCTCACTGCAGAAATTATTAGTCAGCACAATTAGTTGGGTGGCCACATTTCTTTTCCAGACTTGTGGGGGCAGGTAGCAGGAACCACTGAAGATACGCATTGTCTTTTTTAAATTTAATTATGCCCAAAGTTTTCAGTTACTGTTATATTTTAAGTACTTCCAGATGTTGTTGTATGGTTATGTAATGCCAGGGCCATGTTGGAAACTTGCGAGATGTTTTACCATCAGTTTCTTTCAGTTTTGGCTGGGTGCATTGTGTTGCTCTGTGCCATCGTTTAGTCGTGACAGTCTCCTGATGTAAATGTATGATCTCCAGCTATAAGTTACATGTCCTGAGGGCTGTGTGTGAGTCAAGGTAATTGCAGAGGTTATGCAGTCTCCCCTGGGTCTGAAGCATTGCTTTGATGTCCAGAAGTGTTTGATTATCCAACCACAGTAAACATAACTGAGCTCTGAGAGTTTGGGTTTGGGGCTTAGTTCTATCGTCTGGATGGTAGATCGGAAAGGCAGAATGTTCTCCTAAATACAAAACAAAACCGCTCTCTGTCCCCATGTCTTTTGTGAACAGAAATAGTTAGATTTAAGATGATTTCATGGTCTGTTCAATGAGATGGGTCTTGAGACTGTCATGACTGAATTTGCCAGAAAAGTAAAGCACCAAGCAGGGTATATTGTTTCCAGCTAGAGTAATGCGGCACATTTGCTGCTTAAAAATGTAATGTTAAATGCAACTTTTCATTTAATTTTCAAGGCCAATGAAAATGTTAAAAGGTTAACAACTTATCTGAATGGTTTGCTCGGCAGAATTTTTGTTATTTTTATTGTGAGCTCCAGGATGATTTATCAATAAATTGTTGTCTGAGCTTGTCAAGGCATGTGTTTTTATGTTGGTCAGAAAGCCAAATGGAAAAGAAAACCACATTTTACGGTGCCACATTTAACACACTTTAAAGAACCTTGTTTGATAAGGTATAAGTAACTAGACATGATTATACACTGTTATGCATTGATTGGGGATTGCCAATAACATTTGTGTGCACATTGTACATGTTGGACAATATTACAGCTTTATAATTTCAGACATTGGACTGTTTTATAGGTCTATCGTCAGGACTGTGAGACGTTTGGCATGGTGGTGAAGATGCTGGTGGCCAAGGAACCCACCTTAGAAAAGCCCCTGCAGAACCCACTGAAAGAGAACCTGATTGAGATCCGTGAGCGATGCCTTGATGACTTGAAAAACTTCATTGCTGAACTAGATGAAGTGGTACGACAGCCTGAACCTGCTGTCTAAGGTGGCCCCATTTACTCAACCAGCAGTTTTTCCTCCCTCTGTACCTATACAAAAGTCCTTCATTGTTTTTTATGGTTTATGTAAAGGCCAATGTACTTTGTGTACTGAGTGTCCACCTAAAAGAAATCTTCCTGGTTTGCAACGGGGCAAGGAAAATCTCTTTATGTATTTCATTTATGTGGTTCCGTTCATCCATTGACACTAGTCGATGCTAGGTTGTATAATCTTTTTGTAACCTTTCAACATTAAGATAAATAAATAATAAAAAATAGATGGCAAACACAAGGAAAGCAGTGTCAGAAGAGGGTTTGCTCTATTCATCATTAATTGCAGAAGATATAGAGATTATTAACCCACTGAGGAGATTTACTAGATGATGCTGTTTGTTCTGATCAATTGTGTATAAACTGAAAGGGTTCTATGTTGTTGCCAATTAATTCCCTTACATTCAAACCAGTGAGAAAAGTTGATGAATGAATTATGGTAAGTAATCTGTATGGGTTCAGCAAATTGCTGCTATCTGTAGTACTGTTAAGCTGTGCAGCTGACAATAATGCATTTTCATCTTTTTTTTTATCACATTTTCTGGCCACTATATTGTGAAAACCCAACACAAGTATTTGTGTAGTTTTTTCCTTTGTGTAGTATTAAAGAGTCTTGAACCTACTACAATGCATGTTTTTCCTTTTGATTTAAAACCCTTTTGTGATTTCATGTTTGTAATTAAATAAAGTTGCTATGTTTAGGAATCATATTTTTTAGTTTCCTCAAGCAGAAAAATCAAAGTGCAGTGGAGTTTATTAAATTGCTCTTGAATTATTTTATTGACATCTTAGGATAGTATGTTAAATGTGGTGAAATGTACATAATAGAGAGAAGATTCCTCCAAAACTGTTTAAGCGCATAAGCATATCGTAGACAGAAAAATGTTTAAGGGTGCAGTTATTACACCTGCAGAATAACATAACGAGGCCATTAAGCATATGAATAGTGCATATATATTTTGCATTTGCAAACCCCTGGTCAATAAAATGGCAAACCTCAATTTTGTTGATCAATAATTATAACTCCATCTGAGGCCAGGAATCGTGGTAATTAATCATTTAACATATTTGGATATAAAAATATCAGTATTCCAATCTTAATTTAACAAATATACATTGTTTGCACTATTAAATAATTATTTAGTCTACATGCTACTCAAGAAATTTTGCTTTTTTGGGAATAATGGTTTTGCTATACAATGTACAAGAAAATATTACGTTAACTTTCCTTGTTCAGACCAACAGCAACACAACTGACACTCCGTACTTGTAAAGAAAACTTAAATCTCAAGAAAATAGTTTTGTTTTCCAGCTTTAGAATCACACGTGTGTATGTTCCAGCTGCAGCAGATGCTTTCAGTCTAAAGTCTAAGAAATGATGCAGTTCTTGCCCTTATGACCTTTCTTTTTCAGTTTGGTCCGTGAACTGAAAGGAGGTGTTAAAGCAGTGACACGAGTCGGATAGTCATCTGTGTAATAATGAAAACTTTGAGATCGGGGTTTGGGAATTGGCTGACCAAGAAAGAATCCCTCCTCCTCAGACTCTGAAGATGAAGAGGAGCATGTTGAACACGAGTCGTCATCATCACCGTCACAAAAGTTTTGGAAGTGGTCCATTCGGACCATGCCCTGCTGAGCAAAGTCTGATGGGGTTTGATGATAAGAGTGCTGACTGTGTGACGAGTGATTTAAAAGAATACCGTTTCTGGGCTCTGGTATGCTTGAGCTGATTATCTGAGGCACAACATGCAATTTACCCTGATTTTTGGAAGGCAGGTGCAAGGCATTTTCTGAACGTGTTTTCCGGCCCTGTCTGCGTTTGTGATGTCTGTTAGCAGGATGTCTCTGTGGCTCCTCCTCCATGTGATAGGTCCGTCTGTGAGTCCTCTCACTCATGGGTGGTTGCCTCAAGTCTAGTCCGCCATAATATCCTTTATCCATAACCTCGTCAGAGAACTTCACTTGCTGAGGTCTGGATTGGGGCTGAGACTGAGACTTGGTCCTTCTCAGCACTGGAAGATGCAGTGGAGAGGGTAGTTCCTCTCCAAAATAAGGTGGAATTCTGTCCTCTTCTTCCTCGTCTTCTCTTTCTCCTTGCCTCAGTGTCTCCTCATGGTCCAGCTCAGAGGTTAAACTCCTCAGGGAATTAGCACTTCTGTGGAGCATTGAGGAGTTTAGTGTGCCCATGTTACTAATGTTATCACACTCATCCAACTCTCTCTCTTGGTCTTTCATGTTTTGGAGGGAGTAGATGGTCTGTCTGTCCTTGCTGTCTCCATCCACCGAAGCTCCTGAGAAATGGAAGACATGTTATGAGTCATTAAGATTAATTTAAGAAGGAGCAAGACTGTGAAAGATGTTTAAAATGACATTCCTACCTGTAATATTTGAGAGAGCTAGAGAGTCCATTGAATCTCCAGTGTTGAGCTCTGCCTTCTGGAATTCACTTGTAATGCACTCCAATGAGTTTTCATACCATTGCCTGGGCTCAGACCAGAATCTAGGTACTGCTCCCTGATCCATCTCCAGCTCTTGAATCTTTCTAGCACTAGCCGGACCAGGGTGACTACCATAGGCAGAGTCTCCAAGTCCATCCTGAGACTGAGCCCAATACATTTCTGTGTGGTGCTTCTTACTTGCCAAATTATGGCTGTGGATCTTCATTTCTGGTTTGGTCCTGTTGGTCTCAGAGTCTTTCATCATCCATGGCTCGGCTGGCCTGGTGTCCTCCGTGTGAATGACACCACGGTCTCCAAATTTCATTAGCAGCTGAGTCATGTAGTCTTCATGCTCAGCCCAATCTTCCACACTGTCCTCAGGGCCTTCCTGCTCATCATGGTCTCTCCAGTAGTTGTCCTCTGCAAAGTTGATTCTCTCCAGTTGATGACACACGGTCTCTGTGTTGTCACCACAGAGACTGGAGGTCCTGTAATCTGTTGCTGAATATAGTTTTGTCTGCTGGCACTGCTCTGTAGGGTGACTACTCTTGCCCATTCGTATGCTACGTCGAGATTCCCGTGATCTTGCAGACTGAAAAGCAGAGTCTGAAGAGTCAGAAGCATGGACGTCCTCACCTATGCTACAGTCCTTGGAGCAGTAGATCCGGCCCTCTTTTGGAAGGAAGGGGCAGCCCAGCAGGGATGTTTTGCATTGGGCACAACAGAAGCATTTGTCAGTAGCATGCCAGTGTACACCCTCATATGTCATTTGGGCATGGTCGACTCCTGAATAAAGGGAAATCAACATGTAAGAAAAGCTGTACTTTTTCAACCAGATAGTCATACAGGTAACACAGCTGGCCAGTCCTGCTCCTGGAGGGCCACCTTCCTGTAAAGCAAGTGATCCTTAAATCTGGCTCACGAGATCCACTTCCCTGCAGAGTTTAGCTCTAACCCTTTGATTAGGGTTGGAACTAAACTTGGCAGGAAAGTGGATCCCGCGAGCCAGATTTGAGGATCACTGCTGTAGAGATTCCCTTTAAGCCTAATTAATCAGCCATTTACGGTATTCCGGATCACTCAATATCTTCTAGCAGTTATGCTGGACCAGGTTGGAGCTAAAGTTTGCAAGTTGGTGGACCTTCAGGAGCAGGAATAGTCATCCTGCCATACAATTTGTAATTGTTCCAAAGATAACTCACCAATATTTTCCCCACAGGCCTCACAGTACTCTGCATATAGTGACTCGAAGCATCCACAGCAGAAGGGACGCCGATCCTTCATGATGTACCTCTGTCCTCCTAGAATAGTCTCGCACTCAAAGCAAGAGAAGTGTTTCATGTGCCAGTGTTGACCTTCAGCTTCAGTGCACTCGTCAGCAAAGATTATCTATGAAGAGACATATAATTAGAAATGTGTATTGGCTATGAACATTTAGTTTCTTTATATATCAGTCCTTTAGAAGATTATATATATCCTCACCTCATCACAAGCTGAACACCGTGGCTTCAGAAGCTCTGCGTGATGTCTACCGCAGTAGATTTTGCCATTGTGGTAGAAATAGATGAGATCTACCAGAAGCTCTTGACAAGTGGAGCAAGTAAAGCATGCTGGGTGCCAGCAAGGACCGGGGCCCGCTCGTGAAGCAAACACTGCCATGTCTCCACCCTTAATGCTGTCTTTACACTGTAATTTAAAAAAAGATTTTATTAGAATTAAAGGCTGGGTGTATGGCTGCTCTGGTCATACAAAGTCATCCTACAATTTACTTGGCTTTAATCTTCATTCTTCTTTGGAACAAAGACATTAAGTTTAAATTAAAAATAGACCCCGGTATCTGTTGGAATAGTCTTCTAAAGGCCAACTGAGCATGATCAAATGCATGATCATGGTCTTTTTAGAAGTACTTTTGCCAAAGTATTCATTTCACAGCTGCTTCCCATTATTACTACATGGCCGTTGGCCTTGGAAACAAGGGGTGTTGAATGTCCCGCAAATGTTCTTCGGCAACGGAAACCAGAGACCCGAGATTAGCACTGCTCTGCGGTGTCTTGTGTGGCAATTTGTGGACGGGTTACATCTGTTTTTCGGAGGTATTATGATGCTAGACTTTTTTGGTTTGTGTTTATAAGTATTCTCAATGGGAAACAACCCTCTGAACTGGCTCTCATGTGCTAACTCCAGTCCCTGAAGGAGATGGTCTTCAGCCAAATATTGTGTGTTGGAATACTTTCATGATTTTTCTCTGTGCTTTGGTTGTCTTTAGGCCATAATTGAACCATTTGCCTGATTCCAAGTTGTCTGATTTGCCATGACAAGTCAACACTGTTTCCAAGTGAATGTAGCATGAAGCAGAAACTGCATTTTCATTTTTAAGTAGATTTGATACGGCCAGAATTAATGGTCACAGGAAGAACTATATATCTTCCTTCAAGTGTAGCAGTTGAATGAGTATAACATTTTTAATTTAATTTAAATTTGATATTTGCAAGTTAAAATTTTTACAGATGGTGGGAAAAATACCAGGAACGTTTATGCATACATGCTCGCAAACGTGCTGCAGGGCTCTGGGAAGCAGTTTTGGTGTTCCCCTTCCAAGTGCCTCTTTCTTCCTCTGAATGCTGAACATGTGGAGTTCTCGTCTCTCCTCATCACTGAGGGACTGGCAGTATCGGATCTGTGAAGCAAATGTAAAAAAAGATTTGCAATGTTAATGCCACACGCGAAGAGCCTTTTAGATCTGTAACCCAAAGTTATGCCAGGAATTTGCTAAAGTACACAGTACAAGGACTTACAGCAAGCACCATAAAAATCACAGAGGGACTTTTAATTGCTGCTAGAGAAAAGGATAAAGATACACCATTGAGATAGAACTACATATCTTTGTATGCAAACCCAAGAGGGATTTGTACGCACTTCTATCTACACGATCTTAAAGTCCTCTAGTAAAACCGTTGTGTATTCCAGCAGTCATCTCAGTCACTTTCATTGTTAGTTTTTTCTTCGTACCTCATTGTCATGTGGTGGCAGCTGATAGAGTAGTTGTCTGATCCTGTGTTTCTCTCCTGGGCTGTTGACATATGGCACCTTCTCCTCTGGCAGGCACGAAAAGTAGAACTGAACCTTGTGGGGAAAAAAGCCAAACAGAGAGTGAGAGGATTAGGGTTTGCTTTCAACAGCTGAAAGCTGAAATGAGACACCAGCCTCAATCGGTGCTACATCGTTCAACCTGTCATACAGGCTTCTCCCAATTGTCTCCCCCAACAAGGGGGAAGTGGGTATATCAGTGACCGGGACAAAGCATTTAAACAGCAGTGTCTGTCAGTGGCGACCCTGAAGAATATTTATGGGGCGGTATGCCATTAAAGACACAAAGATAGATGCCTGCTGGAATGTTCCTTGTGTTTAAGTGTTACTGTCCAGATCAAGGCAGATTGTTATTTCTGTAGCAGTGGGGTTGGGAATGCGAGTGGGATCGAGATCAAGAGCTGTCATACAAATTGCCCTAAATTCTCTCTAAATCTCAGGAATTATGTTTTTGCCTTCAAGTTACAGTTTCTTCCTCTTTCAAAGCTGATTGCAGTGCATTTTACAGAACTGAGAGAAGAGCTTTCATGAGGATGTCAGGCCTCCCACTCCACGTTTTGAAAAACGAGGAGAAGGTGGGGGTTAAAAAAACACATTCAGCTTCACTCCAGTCCCTCTTTCACTCTAGACCAACCTCCACCCCCGTTGGTTCTGCATGTGTGTTTGTGTATTGCCTTGTTTCAGGAAAGTGCCAACTAGCCCCTAGACAGTCTTGGTTCTGTTTGCTTTCTGCACACAGCAGGGCAAGAAACAGGTTTTCTAAATAGCTGTTTTGTTGGGACTAGCGCTTGAACCACACAAGTACAATTCCAGCAGTTTAAGCCAATGCACTAAGGGATACTAGCTTTGACAGTGGTAAGATTTTTTTAAATAAGGTTCTCTGATAACTTAATCTAATTCAATAGGTAATTTGTACTTCTCGAATTCAATAGCTGACTTAAAATAGATTATTGAATATAATTATTTATGAATTACGTTTAACATAAATTAATAAATGTGGTTAAAATTTTCATAAATGTTTATTGTGCATAAATTTAAACTTATTGAAAAGTGTTTTTTTTATTGAACTATGGATTTGGGAGATATTTACCAGACAGTCAAATTCTAGCAAACATCTTTGATTAATCCGCAAACCATCTAAAAAGCGTAACAAGTCATTTGATATATTTTAAAACAAAAATTCTATTAATTTTCCTGCCAGTGTATAGCAGTAATTTGCCATTAATGACTTCACTTGCTGAGACGCATCTCAGTGGGGACATAAAATGCCTGCAACAGTTTGTACACTGCAGGGAGTATTCAAAGCTAATTCTCGTTCCACACGATGGTATTTGTTTCTAAGAAAACTTTTTGACTTTTCAACATGTAAATATTTTCCCTCCCTAATTTTCCTGTCTCTGTAGTTCTTTACTAGTTGTTCTGCCCTTTAAAAGTTTTCTGCTTTACTTTGAGCTGTCTTTGTGCTGCCCATCAACACCCTGTCAGTCAGATATAGGTTGCATGTGTGCTCAATGTCAAGGTTGAGAGGGTCCAGTCTCCCCTCAGAAAGCTTGCCAGACTTTGCCCACGTCAGAGTGTACATTGATTAAGAGCTGTTGGCCTCCGTGCAAGGTCATGTGCAGCTGTGTGTCAGGGTAGATGAGATGCCAGCAATGCATGCATTACCTAAAACTCACGTTCAGAAGCTCAGACCCTCTTGAAAATCTCATAGGCAAGTGTGAAGGCAGCCAACAAACTTCAAAAAGCTTGACTAGCTCGTTTTATATCACAAATCTATGTTGGCTGAGAATCAGACTTGAAGTAAAACCAGAAAAAAATGGAATGCTTTAAATCAGCTGCTTTCATCTGGCTTGAATTGTCTAAAAATTGTGGATTCAGAAAGGGTAAAACAGTTTCTGCCTGAATTTTTGGACTTTGGTGGGAAATCTATGCATATAAAGAGATTTGAGGCTTAAGGTTTACCTGGTCAGGTCGTAGTCCAGGAGGAACCCATGTGTACTCCTCCAGAGCGCATCCAGAGTCATCATCAGAGGTTGAGCTCCTCTGAAATCCTACTGCCACTTTGGCTCCTCTCGAGTCCATGTCCGGTGCCCGAGTAATGGGCCAGATCCCTGATGTAGTCTCAAGACTCATCAGATGGTGCCACTGTTCAGATAAAAAAAAAAAAGAAGAGATATTTCAATTTTAACATTTAGTTTGATACCCAAAGTTTATAGCTGCATCTGTTTTGTGAAATCTGCATTATCCTTAAGGGAAGAATGTTCTCAAAACATCTTAAAATTGAGATGGAGAGCAACTCCCAGTGCTGTGGTTTCCTTTATCTGTCCGAGCTTTGAGAATTGGCAGATATGTAAAACGAAGGGAAGTTGTGCTTTGAAATGTCAGCAGAGTCTTGCCTTTCAGGCCAAGCCTCAAGCTTGCAGATAAGATGTCAATGTGTACACGAAGCAGGATTAAATACTCGTGACTCTTTTCTCCAGGCCTTCTTTATCTTGATGCTTAAGCACTTCAGAGTACTTTCTGTCAGATAAAATGCCTTTGGTCCCAAGGTGTTGAAAAGAACACTCCTACTTCAAGTGTTTTGAATTGCAAATGAGCCCGATATAGTGAGTGAACACCCTTGTTTGGGTTGAAGCTGGAGCTTCACAAGCCCCCTCTCAGCTTGCCCCGGAGTCACAGAGAAAGTCCTAAGACTGTTATGAGTTATCTGTTATTCCCAGTATTTTAAATACTCAGAGAAGCAAAGATAATAGATTTGCAATACAAAGAGGCTTCAATAGGTAGGGATATCTTGGGGCAGATAACATTTTCCCTGTTCTCTTAATGGAAAATGTAATTTTGGATTGCCTCAATCACAATACAGCTCACCTTCTATGACCCCGGTCAAATGCGAACTCATTTCTCACATGAGTGCCCAGTAACTTCTCAGCAATTACCACACCTGAATGACAATGAATGGTCAACCCCACATCCAGTCCTCTGAACCAAGCAATGAGAAAAAGTGGCAGACTAGGATTTTAAATCAGTATGAATGCCTTGGAAAGAAACCTGAATTAATTTGGGGCTCTCTAAATGTATCAGATCATTTCAAAATCCTGTTTGAATTACATAGATATAAATCTAAAGGCTTTGGTATTTTCTCTGCCAACTTTCTTTAAAAAAATGTCTTCGAGAGTAGGAAATACCTGCTGTGGCTCCCAGGGCCAACATACACAAGCACTCACATTACACCTTGTCACTCTCTGGCACCGACACAATGTGTGGCTTTGTGGCAAAAACAAAAACAGAACGGATCTACCCTGCCCTGTTTTCAAAGGAACATACGTAGGAGTAAAGCAACATTGAAGAGAGGTCGTTTTAAAAAAGGCGCAACAGCAGAGAAATTTAAACATGCTCCAGATGTATGCAACTAATCTGACTGGCACCTCAGACAGGAAAGTGTGCGTTCAGCGCTGGCCGGGAGTTACTGTGTCAAATATGAAACACTTCTGAAATAAACACAGACTTGTGTGTGGATTAACTGAGGCTCGGATTATAACCATTCCACCTGAGGCTGAGATCCAACAAGCCTGGGCTTCACAGTGCCCCTGTTGTCAAGCCTAGGATATTAAAGTTTCTCTAATGTAAAGTGTCAAGTAAGCTAAGTGAGTTTGACATGCTGCATGCAACGGTGTGGCCAAGCAATCTTTGGTTTCAATGCATACAGAGACCAAAGACTGAGCTGATTAAGACCAAAGATTGAGCTGAATGAAACCTGAAGCACTTCATAAAAGCAAAATAAAATTAGTTACATTTTTCAACTATTTCCAAATGTGATTTGAATGATTAGATCTCAAGATTGTACAATCAATTTATCTCAACCTCAGGTGTAAATGGTATCTGAGCTAATCCAAGTGTAAATGTTGTCCATTTCTTGTTTTGTGACCACTTCTCATCTCAGCTCCGTAATGCCAAAATTTATATGGCCATAACATGTTATTTCAACTACTGTTTCTATCTGTCATCAAATACTTATCACTCAATCAGTCTGACAGTATAGTCTAGAATTTCATATTTACAGTGTAAGACTAGTTTAGACTTGATTGCATTTGGAGAAGCATCTTACCTGTGTGTAATGCATCCTATAGCATTCAGGAAAACCTCCAATTAGTGAAAGCTATGGAGGAGGAGACTAGCAAGCATGTCCACAAGGATATCAGGTAAATTCTGTCTAAATTCCACTGACGGTTTGTAGCTTAGATAGTCAGTGAGAATGCAGTTGTTTCCTGTGTTTGTGAACACGTTGAAATGAATGCATCAATGTGTGTGCCAAGTAGCATGTCTTCTTGTAGTCAGACCCCTCTGGGCCAGCCCCCTTCACATTGAAGCCTTCCCCCTACCCTTTAATCTGAAATACACCCCATCCCAAAACAACCTTCATCCAAATTCCTGCTGTAAGAGAGCTGTCCACATCCCACGGCAGAACCTCTTCAGTCCACAGAGCCATTTGTTTTGTTCCTAAACATTCAAAGTCAAGTACATCCTGGAAGAGTTCATACTCCATTGAGTGTTGCATAAGTTGCATCAAGGGCTTGTTTTCTTCCACCAATGGCCAAGATTTCCTGTTTTTTCAGCTACATTTATCATGTCAAGGAAGAACAGAGAGCACTCAGGAAATATGTGTTAACCTCACAGAGTCAGATATGGGATTGGAATAATGAATTATGTAACCTTTCAGTACATTTGAAGTAAACCGCTGTTGCAATACTTTATATTCATTCTGTCGTTCTCTAAGGAATAAGACTACACTGGTTGTACTGTATGTTACTGATTCACTAAAAGAACCGGCTCATCAGAGTCATTTGTTTTTTATCAAAGAACAATGGTTATACGGGTGGGTTCGCAACCTGACTTGAAGTCGCTTCGCACACGTTCTGAGACATTTCCATACACTCAATATCCCCCTCCTCTTCATTCCTTCAGACTGAACTCTGTGTGTTGACAGTGACGATGGTCCCAATGGCCATCTCTCACCTCCACACTTCAGTCGGATACAAGGACCTTACTGTGTTGATTCCTTTCCAGTTCTGGAATCTCACAAAGGAAAAACCCCCGAGAAGTCATATGCTCTCAGGAAGTTTTAAAAATATTGGTAGAAAAAGCATAATTAGTTTTAGGGTTATATTTGATCTTATCTTTTTAATAAGTTCAGAGTGCATTTGCAAGTATTTAATGACAGATATGCTGGTTTTGTCATTACACTCACCAAATACAAAGGCTGGACCCTCCTCACATTCATCTCTGTTTGGTCATAGCTACTTCATCACGATCCAGTTGAAATGCCACATTAAGCCTGTGTGAAACTGCTAGACTGAACAATTGCCAAATCATCCTAGTTAAAGTCACTGTAAAGAACTCAAGCATCTTCCAGAACTGAGAGGTCATTTTAGACAGCCAGATAAGATAGCAACAACAGTACAAGCAAACCAACATGGATTTCTCTTCGGTTTTTGGCAGAAGCTGTGAAGAACCACTTAACCATCAGGATGACCTTTGTCAGAAACCCCTTTCTCTTCTTAAGATATTTATCAGGAACACCATCAAAATGGCAGAAAATGCCACAGCGATTCTTAATAAGAGAAATATGAAACCAAGAGAAGCAATGAGAAAGAATAACCTTATTCTTCTAGAGAAATTACATCTTATTGTGAATGTTTATCTAGATAGAGACAAAGAAATTACAGTTAACAGACCTTCTTCCCATCATTTCCTGGAGTAGGTTCACAACCCTTCCTGCTTCCTTGGAAAGCTTAAGTTGCAGCCTATTACCACTAAACCTTATAGTAAAGGAAAACTAAGTGCAAAACACCTAAGGTTCACATCCTCCTCTTCCCATTGTAAAATGGGCCGACCTTCCCCAGGCGAGCCATTATAAGCGATAACGCATATTTCACCTCATTGCCACGCCAATTGACAAGTGTTTAAGAATGGATGCTGCCCTACTGCATTCACATGTCAGTGCTACTTAATTAATGACGCTTTTTTGAGTGACCCCTGACCCCCGCGCACACCCTGCTCCCTCCGCTCATCTCTCTAAGTATTTAGATTTGCTCTTTCCTTCCCGTGTTAATGACAAGGCATCAAACTAATGGATCATGGCACAATTGGTCACACGCAGCTGCTCCAATTACAGCATAACCAACATTTGTAAGCAAATACGGTCATGTTTATGTCAAAATAAAGTGTTGGATGCCTAGCTAGGGTTTTTTGGATTTCAGCATTACCTCTTTTCTCTACATTCAGGCTAAGCCATTTTTATCAGAGCCTCTGCAGGATGCTGATTGCACTATTAATTTGATAACGACCGAATTGTGATGTGTCACACCGTATGTGTTTTAATTCACACTGTCAGAACAACACATCAGAGTCTGTCTCACCTGACAGCCGCAGACGTTCTCTCGAATACTGTTTCTTTAGATCAGCCGTTCTGATTTGAGTAACACTGAGGATTACGGAGGAGGAAGCGATGATGCATCGAATAGTCTTTCAGGGCATAACTGTGAATTGACACAGACTCGCTCTGACATATTTTCCCTGGCTGAGTATTTTTGTAATGTAATTGAAGTATGACATACAGAAATGTAGTCGGCCGTGAGAAATAATGACATAAAGATCAAGCGGATGCTTCTGCCAAATGGATAATTTAGCAGTGGGATGAACACCTACTAATGCCCGCTTTTAAATTTAAGCTAATTTATACATTTCTGTTTACATTAAATTTACATTATACATTTAGTTCATTTTCCTGGACAAATTGGTTGCATTTGTAATAGTCTCTAAAAAAAAAAAAAAACTAACCGTAATGGAAGTTCAAATAATTTCCTTACAATTTACACAATTAGTCAGAATGTTCCTAGATATTCCCAAGTAAAACTACTGCTATTCTCACAAACTTAATTCTAAACATCCATAGTTCAAATGCACAAACTAAACAATCAAGTTTACTGAGATCTCAAATGGTCATCCCTCCATTTTCCATAGTGCAATTCACCAAGCTTTTACTGCAAAGTCCTTATTCATACCCATTATCAGTTCATTCACGGTCAGTCCACTACTGAACTCGCTACTGAAGTCTGAATTTGAATTTAATTGACTATTCACACCTGGAAACTGCCTTACACACGTTGAAGCCTGATAAAAAAGTTTCACCCATTCCTGCCAGTCAAGACATCATATCCATTATCAATGCTTTAGCAAGGGCTTTTCTCACTGTTGTGTTAATATTCAGACTCACGCAAAAGTAAAAAGACACAAGTTAGTGTGAGATATCAGGTCATAAAAGAAAAGGGTAAACTTACATGTGCCAAAACTTTATAGCTTGCCAGTGAATGTTTGCAAGACACCTTCACAGGGTTGTAAAGCCTAATAAAAAGGAAATAGTCATGTTCCTGAATAGTTTGCAAGTGGAAAGGTCAGATTACCCAGCATTACCGACACACTGTAATGTGTAGAGACACGTTGTGAGATAAAGAGCTTTTTTAAAGGTTTTCACACAAGCTAATTTAAATCGTTTGGACATTAGCCACTGTCTCAAACAGCCAGCAAGTAAATAAAGGTCCTGAAAAAAAAAAAACCTTCATCTTCCTATATTAATCCCATGGGGATTTATGGTGTATTGTGTTACATAAACCTCAATTGATAGTTCTTATGCCACAATACTGTAAAACAACATTATTCAATACGATTGCCACACAAATTATATAAATCAAGACTGAAAAGAACTAGTCCTGTGGGTTAAAAAGATATTTGTATTTTGTCCTCGTGTGGATGCATGAATATCCCCATTCAGTTTGGAAACCTGACCTGAACCCGTGTTGACAGTAAAATACTGTAATTAAGACTTTAAAATACTGTAATTGCATTTAGATGTGACCGTATTATAAAAGTATATGGTATAATGTGGAGATGATTATAGTAATGATAATATATGCGGTGCGTGCAGGGATCCAGCTGTGTTTGTGCATGCATTTAGTTCATAATGGTCCCTGTTTTAATACTGGCCCCCATGCCCTCTCCTGCCTGCCTAATTTGATATTGTTAACTGATACATTCCACTTAAAAAAAAAAAGAGAGGTCACGCTAACCTCTCTAGACACAGGTGGGCTTACCCGCAGAGGATATATACTTTCAAAGGTTTAACAGTGAGATAAAAGACATGCACAAAACCAACAGTTTTCATTTTTTGTATTGTTTGCTGCAATAATGACCAGGTCTTATTTCACACCAAAAGATAATGTATTTTAAAGTTGTACGCTCTCAGGAAAAAATAAAATTAAAATAAATATATATATAAATATATATATATACGCACACACAAAAGTTGTCCCTTGGGAAAAGTTGTCAAAAAGGTTTAAATATGTACACTTTAGGTACTAATATGTACTTTCAATTTCCTTATATGCACAATATGTAAAATATGTAAATTTTACTGTACTGCCAGTACTGTACTGTACTGCCCCAGTGACAGCTTTTGTACCTTTTTTTCTGAGAGTTTACAAGACAATATTTTCAATAATTAAATATTTTTTTAAAAGCCTGTTTTTAGGCCCGTTTTTGTCTTGTGACATAATTTCATATATTATGAACAATTACAATAATTAAATACAACATTTTCTTGTTTTAAAAATTGTAATTCCAATTTTTCCAAAAACACAATTTCCCCCCACACTATTTTTAGTTCACAGTTGCTGTAATGCAACATGGCATGCTATTAATAATAATGATAATAAGTATATTATATAAATAATAATAATTACTATTATTATTACTGTTATATTATAAACAACTACTTTTTTATTTTTTATTTATTACTTTTAAGCACAACAAATTTACTGAATTTTTTCATATTATGCTAATAAGAATTTATTTTTAAGTAGTTTTATGATCAATTAGTATTTTCTTTACAATTATAATAACTTATGATAATTTATTTCCTTTGTTTATTTCTTTTATTTGATTAAGTGTGGGTTGAAATATGACCCATATTGGATGATCAAGACTTAAAGAGAGAAGGTACAAATACAGTGTCCACCAGGCCATTTGTCAGACAGCCAGCTATTTTTCATGTTTAAGCATATATATGTTGTACATGTGTGGATTCGTTACTCACAATAAGAGCTAAATTTAAAGTCTGGTTGTCTAAAAAATTTCTTGAGGGCCTCATTTAGAGAGCTGAAGACCACCCAGCCCAACAACAACCCTCCTCAAACTCCACTGAGAGCATCAGACCCTTACCTCTACATCTCCTAATTACAATCATTTGCCTCATACCAAACGAACACCGAACATCTGCTCCTAATGCTGCTGACTGTGATTATTAAGGAGATTTTACTCCCAGGTCGACACACAGAGGAAGTGCAACAGACAGGAATAACAAGGAGAGGTACAAGTCCATGCGATTTGTTTTTATTAGCGAGGATACACTGCAACATGTTGAAGCAATGAGCCTGATATGTTTTGCTAGTTCATTAGTTAGTTTTTCCTGGCTCCGGATCCTGGCCTGCAGTTTAACCAGGTGCTGATGAAGAGATTATTGACTTAATGTAGTTGACGAACCTCACCGTCTAATGGCAGTTTACACTCATGTGGCAGTAACAAACGCGGCAAAGTAAAGCTAGCGGCTAGTCTGGTGATAGGAAAGCTCTAAGTAAACAACTGTTGTTAATGAGCTTTAAATGATTAGTTTAGTTACTCAATCTTTTGGCTAAGTGTCATGTTTAATACACAGAAAAGGCTGTCAAACAGACACCTTTCACATAAGCAATAGCATTGCTGTGTTATAAAATGTTACATAAATAATCCGCTCAGGCATAGTACTGCTTTACATTTAAAAGTACCAATCATATTTTAATAGCAGCATGGAAGCCTTTTTTTTTTTGCTAAGCTGTTTAACTCGGGATATATATCACAATACGAAAAAAGATCAGTCACTGCTTCCATGTAGTTGAGACTTTAAATGTGAAATGGCATTTGTGGTTCTAAAATCCCAAATGAAGCCAAGAATGCTTAAGTTAGCATAGCTATTTTTGGTCAAATGGTCAAGGTTTAGTAAAGCGATCTGGAGGCCACCTACACACCGTTCAGAGAGTGCCAAACACAGACTTTAGTCATTTTGATGATAAATCGTGCAACTGTGAATGTTATCTTGCATCATCCCCAGTTGGAGGGTAATTACTCCTCTCTCAGCAGGGAAATGCAAGCCAGGGAGTATGCAACAGTAATGACACTAGATCCCCAGGGCAGGTTGATTGTTTGGGTTTAAACACACATAGGGTGTTATACAATCCAGCCTGTTTCACATCATTCATAAGATGGTAACATGACAAGCCTGGTGCTAATCACCATCCCTACTTTTTGACAAAAAAAAGACTGTACTTTACTTTCACTGTGAGGCTATTTATACCTGTTGGAATAGTGCTGCTTTGGGGTCGCGGTGATGATATGTAATTCATCACCATGAGATGATATAGTAATCCTCACATAATGCCTGTCTGTGTCAGGGGCCCCTCTGACAAAAGTTCTTTAACCTGGGCTGAAGCTATACTTCCTCTGTAGTGTAATCATTTTGTGTGCATTGGAAAGTGATACTGCGCATCTTTGGTGCTGCAATACTGATATCATAATTTGGTCTGTATATTATCAGTGGGTCTCATTCATGAAACATTCGTAAATATACGAGTAAATATGTGAGTGATTTGCGCGTAAAGAGAACTTCCCGAAAACTCTTCTCCTGATTCACAAAAACTTCGTAAACGTCAGATGTGATAGTGAAATGTGTGTGTGTGTGTTAATGAATTCCAATCAGTGGTAAATGGGACGCGCGTGCACGCTCATTCTCAATTACCATAAATCCCTCCCATTAAATCCACCTGACAACTATATATGAGCATCATATTATGACACCAAACGAATGATTCCAACACGTCTTTTCAAAAGCGAATGAAAATAAAAATTTCTCAGCTGCAGAAATTGAAGTTTTATTATCAGAAGTTCATTCAAAACGCCACGTTTTATTTTCAAGCGTACATAGTGGCGTATCAGGTCCTAAAAAAAGGATGCTTGGCAGCATATTACAGACGATGTTAATAGAGTTTCATCTGTTAATTGAACAGTCCCAGAAGTGAAAAGAAAAACCGTATGTAATTACTATATATAATATTTTTTTTCAAAATGCTGTGTAAATATGTACCCGATTAAGAATTAAAATGCTGCCGTATTAATGAGCAAAACGTTCAGACGTTAAACGCACTATTTACGCGTGGCTGGGAGCAGGTGTAGATTTCTTTCGTACCAACTAACATTTGGAAAATACGAACGTTTTAATGAATCCGAAAATTTACGCCAGAACCACTTTACACGCAATTTACACAAAAATTCGTTCTGCTCGTGTTTCATGAATGAGACCCATTATGTTTATGATATGTTGTGAGATGTGTTTAAATAAATCTGTTTATCTTCTGCAGATGCTGCAGAAAAGACAGTCTCGTTAGGCATGGAAGAATTGGGTCATGGGAAAAGTAACGTATAATCATCCTCATCGAGTCTCTCTGAGGAGCAACAGGTATTATTGAAAGGTAAAGCCGTTTGTCCCTGAACAGATGTCAGGGGCGTTCTGAGACTTTCTGGTTTTCTACAGTAAACTGTATGGATGCACACATATATACAGTGTGAATTTCAGCAGCTTCATGGCATGAAAAGCATAGAAGCAGAAAGGATGAGACTCCAAAACAAGCCTTTGCATGTTGCATTTCACAGCTGAACGCATATAGATAATGAATCTCGTCCTGACGTTATTCTTTTTCTAGAAAAGCAAAACGGTCTGGTTTCCGGGAGTTCATTCATATTAACACACAGGATGATTCTTTACAACTTGTTATTAATGCTAGCTGTTAAACCCCCATACCTTTACCAGCCAAACAAGCGCACAATAAAATCTCTGTTTAGTTGCAGTTTGCTGGAAAGCCCCGAGCATTCATTAGTAAACCACAGAAAATTTATAAGCATGTCTTCCATCCCACGCTATGCGGAAGAAGCCATTACTGTATCTTAAAGGTGAAATGTTTTTTGATGTTAAAATACTTTTACTATTATAAGGTTTTTGCTCAGAGTTCTCACACCTTTTGACCAATGAAATTACATGATTTTTTCTAATTGCTCATAATTGCTTCAAAATATTGCATAACGATTTTTTTAAATGCCTATTGTACTCACAAATAACTACTTTGTGCAAAAAAAAAAATAAAACATTTTAGACCTGAGCATAACAATATATATTTTTAAAATATAATAATAAATACACAGTAAATATTAGGCTGCATGTTATCTACTTGGTTTAGAGTGGTAATATAATTATGAGTAGCTGACATTTTCAAGCAGTTACAAAAAATGTTACAAATGTGACGTTATTTATACTATTATAAATGCATTTCTCATTTTTTATAGTTACTGTATTAAAATAATGTTTTATTCAAAAATCAATATTTTGAAATATTATTGAAATATTTTGTGATCAAATATGAATATGCACATACTTAAATTGTTTAGATTTGAGAGCTGGCCAGATATTAATTGAATACAGACTTAAACTGTGATCTTTTCCAAACAGAAATCTATTATATAGTGCCAGAAGCCCTAGAATATAATGCATGATTGTTCAGACTACATTTTCTTTAATAGTACTCTTATTTTAGGTGCCACTTGAGAGATGGACAACACATTATAATATTGACATGAATGGGTAATGTTGCAGAGTCAATCTGAGTTCACATTGCTCATATAAGCACCATGGCTTCATGTGTTTGAGCACATGTATTAGCCACTAGGCCACTATGACTGACAGAATATTTGACCATCAAATGATTGCATGGACTTCAATAGGGACATTCTGATTGAATTTGCAACTGCAAAAAGCATTGACTTTTTAAGGCCTGGTAATGTGACAACATTCACATAGCATAGGTAGCGGGAAATCCATTTGCGCACAAGCAAAGAAATCTGTCTCTGAAATATCACACCTGCTTTTATAAAACAAGTTACATTTGCAATGTAAATATATATTTAATCTCAATGCCAATCAGCTATCATAACAGCAGAAACATTGATCTGTGCTCCTTTTTTCATTCCAAACAGCCGTGATATAATAACTCAAGCAGCATGCCACCTTTCAGCTGTCAGGAAGACTGCACGATCACAGTTGAGAAGCCCTTATCTCCACGCTGTCAGAAGCGGCCGGCTGCTGAACGTCTGCCGCACATGTTTACCTTGTCTCATCCTCACACTCTGATTATAAGGCAGCTGCCAGCAGCCGTCTGTCTGACTGAGCCAAATCATTACCTGCCTTTAATCTACTGCTCTGATACTGCCAGTTGTGGGTAATTACTGCGGTGCCAAATCAACTTGTTCTCACTTGCATTTACAAAAATCTAAACAAGAAAGAAAAAAAAGGGAAAAAATTGCTCTGATCCCTTGGCTTTGCAAAAAATCGACTATTTCTTACCTCATACTCATAACTCAATATTTGTCTCCTCCCTTATGTGTTCCTTCAACTCAGATTGTGGAATATGATGTGTTTTAATATCGACCCGCTGTTCCACAACGTCCATGAATATGATTTGGTTTAGTAAGTGAGCTAAGGCCAGAAATTTGTGTTTTATTTTTCAGGCACCGAGTAATTAGAAACAACTCATGCATCTTCCACATCAAGCCAGACAAGTGCATCGACCTACAAGCTGTCAGTCATGACGGCTTATTTCCATTTTCTCTGTCTTCTGTGCTCGCTTTTAATAAAATTTTCCTTAGATTTCAACAGGATTTTGAAATATGTTATATATATGTACTACTCTGATGGCAAAGCCGAATTCTTCAGCAGCCTTCAGTGTTACAGGATCCTTCACAGAAATCATTCTAATATGGTAATTTTGTTCTCAAGAAACATTTCTGACTATCAATATTGAAAATTGTGCTGCTTAATGTTTTTGTTGAAACTGCAATGCATTTTTTCAGGATTCTTTGATGAATAGAAAGTTCAAAAGAACGTCATGTATTTGACATATATATATATATATATATATATATATATATATATATATATATATATATATATATATATATATATATATCTATATCTTTTGTAACATTATAAATGTCTTTACTGTCAGTGTTGTTCTGGTTGCTATCTGAGGAAATATTTGTTGTCTATGAAGTGGTCTGAAGCAGTTGCTAGTTTAAATGTCAGCTGGCCCGTATCAGAATCTGACTCTTGACTCTTTCAGCACAACTAGACAGAGCAGCTTGTTTCTGGCCCCCTCTCCATACTTGGCAACATTCACAGGCCGGGCAAACAGAAAGCTACCAAATGCGTTTGAGGTGTGGGGTGATTTGCATAGGCCTCTCAGCATAAACGGGCCACTGTGAACCTCCTCTGCCCGCCACTAGTAAATCAACACAGATACATATATACAAGCACTCCTCATAGCATATTCTGTCAGCCAAGATCTGGAGTTAGAATCACTCTTTCTGTCCTGTCTTGTAGCTACACGCACACACACAGACTTGTTCTCACACAAATATCCCTCTGTTTCACATACTAGACAAATTTATCTATCATAAATTCCAAATACAGATAGCTTAACCAACCCAAACTAAAAAAGCATAAAAATGTCAAGATGAGCAAATTTGTTCAAGAGTTTCCCATCATACACATATTCACATATCTACTCACTGTCTAAATTATGACTTTACATTACAATTCTGATTTATTTTCCATAGCCAGTTGCATAACCCAACTGAAAAAAAAAACACACACAGTTGAGATATTTAAGTAAGCCAAGAGGATACAATACATCACTCTCTAGTACAGTCAGCTGAAACCAAGCTTCACATGTGGTCGTAATGGCTCATTTATTAACCAAGTCTTTACGTAATCTCAGATCTCTGTTCAGTGCATTTGGAAATTAGGAAATCTGCCACTTCCACTTAAGTCACCTGAGAAGCCCCAGGGGTCTAGTTAACTGGTTTGTCATTCACTCCCACATGGAGTGTCTTAAAATACCAAGCATTGCTTAAAGGAGATGTAGATCACCTCAAAACTGCTAATTCTTCATCAGTCATTTTAACGTGTTACAAAATTAACTTTAGTCACTCACTTTTGTTGATGCAATGCTCTCATTCTAACTAACGCTAGCCAACATGAGGCTGAGTGAATGATGACACCATTTTGGGGGTTAAAATTTCCTGTAAATACGGGATAAAATGTAATTTTGAAGTTGAATAGATTTATGAAATTGATAGATAATGTATTAAGTTTATGTAAGTTAACGGTTGTTCTGACGTATTCCTATTTGTTGCTGAGCAACTGACATGAAGACATCGTCAGGCCAAATCTTCACTAGCAGAGCAACCGCTAGAGGACACCAACACCTAATTCACAAAGTACTGGCTCAAAAATAAGAAACAGATGTACATTACGCGGTTTAAAGTATATATATTTTATCAGAATAATACTCTCATGAAAGATATAGTAAGACAATGTGCGCCATTCGGGCTAATCCGAGTCTACTCAAATGTTTCACAGAGAACCGATCAGGTAAGCGTCTCTTTCGCCTTATATGGAAATGGTCCCCAACGGCTAGTACTTAACAACTAACAGCATTCTTTTCTTTTTATTACGGAAAAGGTGAGTCTTTGGGTCATGGATCAGAAAATGAGCTTAATGTCAGGAGACCAAACTGCACCCTGATTGACAGGAAAGAGAGACACTTAATTCCGGTTTGTGACCTGAGTGACAAGGAGCAGCTGAGTGTGTGTGTACAGACACATCTGGAGACCCGCAGGGCTTCACAGCAGACATCCATAATGCTGTAACACCGTGCGATTTACGCACTTTTGTTAGGTAGGTAAAGCGCGGTGTTTCTATAGTTTAAGCGATGTTACACACATAGAGTTATTTTTCACAAACATGCAGTTACGTCCTGATTCTATTAGTCAAGTTATTAAATTAAATACTTTAAAATGTATTTGGATTTCTAAACTTTAAACGGATTTCTAAATTTTAAACTATAAATGGAATTGCGGATCTTTAAGTAAAATGTCTAAGCGGGTTAACCGGAGATTTTGTAATGTCTGTCGGCATTTTATTTTATTATTAGCCATTTTATAGGCTATATGAGAATAATTTATGTTTTTACAATATTAATTTCGTCTGGCAAACCAAAGTCAGTGTAGTGTAACCAACATTCAGAAAGCCAATTTGTTTGCTTGTGAAAAGAAAAACATAAAACAGGGTGGACCACTTTAGATAGATCCTAATTGTGTCTCAGTGTTATTGTTATGTTCTAAAGAAATGTTATTTTGATTGGATGTAGTTTACTAAGATACTTTTTACTTCATGGTTAGACCAGTTGACATTTTGGGGTCATCGCATAATTTAGTTATAAATGCTTTTAAAACATAAAGAAGCAATATGAATAAAACTATAATTTTTTCCCCTTCAGAATCCCCCCCCCCCACCCCCCCCCCCCCAAAAAAAAAAAAAATCTAAACTGAAACTTCACACACTTTCTTTGCGTTCCATTATGGAAGGCTATCTTTAATTCATGCCTACGCAGCTGGAAAAGACTGATTCTGATTCCCCCGTGTTTTTGCACATCACAATAATTACTAGACATTTTACGACCCTATATTTCTTAAAACAAAACAAAGCAGCCTATTTTAGGACATGCAGTAATGCTCAAACATACTCACGGGACGAAATGAGTTGATTTATTTCCGTTGCTGTTAGAAAATATTCTCAAATTGTGTCATTTGCTCGAGTCCAGAAGACAGAAAGTAAACCAGCGATATCTGTAGAGGACGTGGAGCTGTTCAGTATCCAAACAGCGCGAACCAATGGGTCAGCATAGCGGAGACGGAGAAAAGCGAGTTTGAATCCCAGATGCGATGAGTAAACACGCAGTCTGCAGTCAGTTAAAGAGCCTGTGTGTTCACTGCGCTGAAATGACATGAGCGATACTCTCCGCTGATTGGCTCAGAGGCGCGGCCCCCTCCAATGCCTCCACGCACACATTCTTGCTTTTGCTCTCTCACTCTCCGGGGGTCCAAAGTAAATTAAACATCAGCGGACGAATTAATGCGCAGAAATGCACATTGATTGGTGCGATATAGTGGAGAAATCAGAATAGTATTTTTTTTTCGAAATTTTTTTCTACTGTAAATTCAGACATGATAATAATAATAATAATAAATCAATTTATGACAATATTTTATTGGTTAATTATATATATCTTAAACAGCAGACTCCTTTGTTCATTGAGAAACCAACATTTTGCTCTTATTTTAATTTTTAAATTTTAATTTGTAATTTTTCCATACATTTTTTACACATTTTCAAAACTGGTCTAAAAACTAAATCACCCGTAGCTCTCAAATATCATATGCACTTGTGCATGTTTAATTATGGAGTGCAACACACACCACACCAGGCCTGACGTCAGTGACAAGACATGTGCGAACCAATAACACTGCATGTCATTGACATCAAGCCTGATGTGGTAAGTCTTGACTCACCATATTTTTAGGGCAAAGAGCACCCCAGTTGTCTGGGACTGTGTAAATCTGGCAAGAGAAGGGAGGTACTGAGATTTACAGTACTCTTGAGGTTCCCCAAGGTGAAGTGGCTTACTTAAGAGCACTTACACTCCGTCCTTTACATATTTGATTGAAAATGTAAAATGAGAGGCAGAGCTTTGATTCATATTAATCAAAGAGTTATTGCAAATCCAGAATTCCCATCCTATAGGTGACAATTAGTTCAATGCATTAACTGGAATCTTGACAGGTTAATGCTACACATCTGAGTCTCTTCAGCCGACAGTCTCGTCTGTCTTGTCCATCAGTACCTTGTAACTGTGTGTGTTTGCACTGAGATTGAGTTCACTTAACAGCTTTAGAGTACAGAAACATCACTTTTCTGACACCTTGACAGAACCGGCTCCGCAGCTCTCGACAGCAGACGGCCTGGGCCCCTGACCTATTTCACAGGGCTGCCCCTAACACACATACACAATGACAGCCCAGGAGAAACCCCTTTCTACCATACATTTTAATCTCAGGGGCTTATCTCCCTATTCATCTTAAGTCTGCACACACAATGACACACATACATACGCACACCTCCCACAATTGGAAACGTAGAGTCAGCTTGTAGATCGTTTTCTCTCCCTATCTCTCTTTCCTCTCTCCACCTGCTCTTCACAGACAAGGAACCCCTAATAGTGCTTTAGGCCTTTATGTATCCCACAGACAACTGAAACACTAATCCTACTTACAGTGGTGCATAAAGGTAAGACTATACACATGCTGGGAGCGAACGGAAGAGCAGATTAACTCGGCAGAGCACACATCTGACTGAGAAAGAGGGGTCAGTCTATCCATTTTGCCATTTTGGGATTCATGTACGCAGATGTTTGTGGCTTAGTGAAATATAAGATTGACCATAAAGAAAAGTATATAGTTTAAAGCATGTGCCAAGATTTTTATACATTTTCGTCTTTTATTCATGCTGGTTTTCTATGGTTTTGAAAAGGTTTTATACCATTTTCAAAACAAAGAAAAAGAAAAAAAAAGCTGTTTAATGACTCAAAATGTGCACATGCACACAAATAAACACTTTTCTACACTTTGAATGTGTATATACACATTTTAAATGTATTATATATATATATATATATATATATATATATATATATATATATATATATATAATTAGGTTAAAAATAAAAAACTAAATTCATTATTAATTCATAAATAAGTCACACCACATGACATTTACAACCTGAACTGACCTTGTCATGAAATGTTCATTCTGTATTCTGATATTTTAAGAATCTTGTTGACCTTGACATGATGGGTGGCAGGTATTTTATTTTTTATTTTTTGACTGTTTTTTTTTTCATCATTTTATGTTCTGTTTTTTTATGTTAATGGAATCACATGACTTTGGTTTGGCAGACAAAAGTTTTTAAAGTGGTAAAAAGTTAATATATAAGAACAAAACACAATTAAGCTAAATTACATAGAGGTTGAATAATGCTTTTTTTTTTCTTTGTGGTGATATCAGAATTATTATTATTATTTGCTCAATTAGAATGAATTTTAAAAAGAAATTGTAAATCACACTTAAAGAAAATGTGTATGCAAGCCACTGTATGCATGAATTCGATTTAAACAATAATAATATAAAAAAAAAAAAAAAAAAAAAAAACAATAGAGTGTCAAACTCAACATCAGGACAGATCAAATCTTAGGTCATTTGCTTTCTACATGCTCCAGGCTCAGGAGTTGCTTTACAAAATTACATGCCATTGATTTCTTTGTCCTAGTTGATTCAAAGATGGTGTAAGATAGCTTCAAAGTATGTTTCACACTGAAGTCTTAATCAATCTAGCTAAGAATCTGAACCCTGCCAAAAGTAGCAAATGATTTAATTACATTCAGGGTGTTAGAATTTCAGAAACCGATCTACTCAAACAGCCATGCTGTCTCATGTAGCACATGAGTTATCCGTTGTATGCGTGATGATTCAGGGTAAATCACTCCTTCACGCTGTAGCCGAATCGATAGTCTGAGGTTTGGGTTGTGACCCATTAATCCATTTTGTAGCATGAGGGTCAGTAGGTTTACAGACTTTTCAGATGACTACTGTGTAAAACTAAACCCAATGGATTCTTTTCATTTCTTCCCTGCATATTCAGCCTCTGGCAAGAATGCATAGCAAGAAGTCATTAATGTTTCATTAAGGGGTAGGAGGGGGTGTTAACCCATAAGTCAGACCAGCACTAGTTATGCACCCTGGTTTCTGTGTACCCCACACACTTAAACTCTGCCCTTTGACAAAAACAAAGGGCCTGTTGATGTGCAGAGAAGAGGGTCTCTTATTACTGGGGGAAACACACTGGCCTATACATGCAGCCTGAGTCAGATAAAAAGAACTTTCTATTACCAGTACATTTTTATGGTGTTTGCATTTGTGTTTCACCAACATTTTGTCAATCTGACTTACACCATATACACAATTTTATCATGCACCAGGTAAAAGTCGCCCGATCACCTGAAGAAGCTGTACAGTTTAAAATGTTGTGTCTGTTGTATGCAGCACAGGATGAGTTGTGCATCTAAGTGTAATATTTATGTTTGAGAGTCTTGAAAAACGCACACACATGGACTCAACTGCTCTGCCGTTTGTTATTTTTGTCAGGCCTGTGATGAAAAGTCAGGGTATTCTTGTTACTCCTTAATCCCTTTTAGGAGTCTTGTTGCTTCAGTTCATCCCTACCGAGTTCACATCCAATCTAACCTTAATTAGAGTCTTGGTCCAGGATCCAGGCTTACTCTCAAAACAGGTCAAGCACACTTAAGTACTTCACCGCCTGGTCTGCCCATCACATAAAGTCAATCTGGGCCCTTCTATGCCCTATTAGTGAGGCTTTAATTAGCGTTATTCTTTGGATGTAATTGACAGGACGGAAGTTTGCTGCACATACTGAAGTCAGCTGCTCTTTTGAGGTCCGGATACAGATGATTTCATGGACTTAATGTCAAGGACTAAAAACCGAGCCCAGGGTTTGCAGGCTTTCCTCAACAAGGTCAGATTATGCTTGTTGGCAATGGACAGTCTGTTAAACAAGACAAACTTTCATAACTGGAGCAGTGTGCTGTTTGTTTGTGTTTGTTTGAGGTTTTACTGTTAAATATTAGAATATTATTGGATTCAGAAAGTCCAGAGTAGCATATTAAAATGATATCTGAAGGAACATGTGACGACTAGCCAAAATTAAGTTTAATTCACAGAAATTTTCTCATTTATTTATTTATTTTTTTTTTTATATGTTTTGCAGCTGTTATTAAAATTATGCTACTACGTCATTAGAGTTGCAGAAGTCAGTGTGCAGGACCAGGCTTGTGAGTCGTGTGTTTTTCTATCTTTCTTTGCTTTCATTTAAGTACAACTTAACTGCTGTGGAGTTTTCCATATAATATGCAAACTGAGTTTTCATTTCCATGGAACTGAGAGGCCAAGTGCTGCTGGAGATGTTGTTTCAGAGTTGAGGGGACTCATGGTCACACATTGTTTCCCTTCTTTCATTGGTAGTTTGGAATTTTGACAAGTGCGGATTTTCACCTGATTTATGTTCTTTGTTGTTATTGGCACTGCTAAATTTCTTTTCAGTTCCTCATGCTTTTGACTAAAACTACAGCATCAGCTTTGGCTGTTAATGCCAGATCTCTCATTGACATCTTTATGCCTCTTGACACTCTTTAAACCAATATTAACCCAGTGCATTTCAGTGCAGTACTTATGAAACTGGCTAAACAAACAAAACCTAGAGTGAGACTATCACTGATACTTGGAAGAGTAACCGGAACTGTGCAAGATCATTGATTGGAATGTAAAACAAATTGTGGGTGGTTGTGGTAAGGACCAAGCAAATATCTCAATTGTTTCCTGCTTGGCCTTGGGTGGTAGAATAGTGTGGTTGGTTAGGATGGGGGTAGGGCAGGGTCTCATCTCCTGGGTTGATGTTTACTGAGGAATACTGAGAAACAAACAGGGGCAAGGAAGGAAAATTGAAAAAAGACACCATACCATCCCAAGGACTGTCTCAAATACATCTACCCTGACTACTTGTGCTTTTGATCATGTGCTTCTCTAAATTTTTCGGACAGTTGTTTTCTTTTAAAACCACTAACTGGCAAGTTAAATACCTTTGTTTTTCTACAATCAATTTTCGTATTTCTGGAAATAGCTGTTAATCTACAGCATGTGTAGGTTAGTCTTAATTGTCTAATTTTGGATGCTGAGGCCAAAGACTTCTTGGAGTGAAGGTTTTTTTTCCCATCTTGGCAGGGAGATAGTGAAGGGCGTCACAGAGCTCCAGGTTGTCCTGTGGAATGTCACAGTCATATAACATAGAGCCAAGGGTGACGCTGATGCCAGTGAGTCGGGATAGGAAGGAGGGAAAGGGGGAATGCAAATGCGGAGAGGGAAATGTGGATGTTGATGACATCAAACTGAGATTTTCTTAGCATTTATTAGGGCTGAACAACTTCAAGTAGCCTTCTTTTGTTTAGCTGTTTGTTCTGTTTTTGTATTGTTTTACTTTCTTTTGTTTTGTTTTAATTTGTTGTTTTCCATTTTGTTAACTTGTGCTGTTTTGATTTCTTTTTAGTTTTTTAGTTTTCTTTTAAGTTATTTTGTTTGTTTTCTTTTGTTTCGTGTTTTTTATTTGTTCGTTTGATCTGCAGATACGCTCAGATCAAACACAGCAAGGTCCCAAGCCAAATCTGCATTGTCATTGGCCCTTTTTGTTGTGTTATTAAATGAGTGAACTTGAGAGTTTCAGAATTTCTGTACAATTTATATAAAAAATTTTGTTTCAATAAACTGGTAAATTTAGAAAAAAAGAAAAGAAAAGTGTGACTGTTATCAAGACCATGCAAAACACACTTCAGTTATGTGAAGCCTTTGCAAGTACTCAGGGCTAAAATGAACCGAAGGCTGTGACCAAAATCCAAAGCAGATTTTGGGAGGAATAGCACCCCTCTCCCCTGACAAACAGCTTCTCTCATGTTTCTGAGATAAGCCGACCTGTGAGACCGTGAGCGCCTCTAATAGGCTGTCTGCACCAGGCTGAGGTGAAGATCAGCAGGAAGTCTAGCTCTCTCTGGGTTTGAATTTCTGCCCCTCTCCTGATCCCTCTCTGACCCAGCGGTCACAGGACACTCTAAGGGGAGGACTTTACTTTTTGTGTGAAAGCTGGCAGCCGTGAAACCCTCAACCTCTATCCTCCTCCCATACCTGTGACCACCCACAACAAGAGGATCTAGAAAATAAATAGTTCATTAAAGTCCATATGGTGTTTTCTTTCTTACTTTCTTGCTTATTGCTTTCTTGCTTGCTTTCTTTTTCCTGCTTTCTTTTAGTCTAGTTAGCTAGTTAGTTGATTTTATTCCCCTATCTCATTGTGCCATTATGGGCAGTTTTGAAAGGTTAAAAGTATAATTGTTTAATTAGACTGTTTTGAGTTTGGTTGTTTCTTTGCTCTCTCTGGACTAAGTTCATCTCTCTAGAGGAGTCATGGCTCATTTGAGGTCAATTGCATTTGCAACGCCATATGATATGTGTTGCTTTTTGGGTTAATTAACCCCTAGACATCTTGTTCATAATTGCAGATATATTTTACATAACAAAGCATTATTTTAACTACTTTTCAGATTTGTACATTCTGCAAAAACACGTTTTAAAATTTTATTTTGTAGCTCTTAAGGATGGTGTAACAACAGAGTCCACATTCATGCACACATGCCTAAGCCTGATGTTGAACCCGGTGTTTAGTTCAGTCAGTTAAAACGAATGCATTGCAGGGTATAGTAAGATAAATTGTCATTGTTTGTGAACCCAATAATGCAAGCCTGGAGCAATGGACACCCATTTCAAAGTAATCAGGATTATACAAAAAGTTAAGCCTTAAATGACAGGTAAAGGAAAATAGACTCTTAAAACATGAAGCAATAATGTGTGAAATGGATTTTTTTTTACTACTAGTTCTAACTATTTCTAAAATGAATCTTTGATCCATTGGTTGGTTTTCTAGGGTAATTACTCTCAGCACTGGAGTGTCCAGGCTGGCAATACAGATAGTTTTGTCCCTGTAGTTAAAAGGCAGTTCCTGGAGAGACATCTGTTGAGCATGTGCCAAACAGCCTCTGCCCTCACCTCTAGGACATACTTTGAGAAATGGCTGCTCAAGGAAAACACTCAACATGGAGCCTTGCTGAGACCAGCCCTATTGCTATGTCCCTAACGCAGATCTAGTCACAGGATTCTGTCTCTCTTACTCTGTTTTGGTCTATCCCTCATTGTAACTGTGTGATAAACATTAATTCATCTTTCTCACTCACTACCATTCTGTGGAATTTTGGTGCTTTATCTTTTCTCCCCATCTTCTTCTTTTCTCCAACATCTGTCATTCTTTTGTTACTTCTTCTTAAATTTTTCCAGATTCAGGTTGTTTTCATTTCTTTCTTCCTTTGCTTAAACATTTGCTCATTATGTATCACAGTCTCTCTCTCTCTCTCTCTGTCTCTCTCTCTCACACACCCACCCACCCACCCACACACACACACACACACACACACTCAAACCAGTCAAAAGTGTTTAATATTTAAGTTTTTTCAAACGTGTATATTCATATTATTAGCAATGTTGAAAACAGTTGTTGCTGCCATAAGGACTTAAATAGATAAATGAATATATATATATATATATATATATATATATATATATATATATATATATATATATATATATATATATATATATATATAAACCAAAAGTCTTATATGTGAGACATTCTGTTCTTCATAAATCTAATCTGTAAACTCAGACCAAAACCTTTTAACATCACTTTTGGACTTCCCATACACACTAAATCATTTCCACAACCTCTCTCTTTTTCTCTTTGTTCTCTTCTGTCTGGCACTTTTTACAAGATTTTCCCATTTATTTTCACTTTTCAGTTTGTTCTCTGTCCTCCATTTCAAATACCTTGCACAGTTCTCTGTAGAAGTTGATCTATATCTACGTGCATCAATCTGTTCAGACGTGCACTTATCCTTGTCTGTCTGTCTTTGTCATCTCCCTCTTTGTTTTTTTTCTTCCCTGCCACACACACACAAACAAGAAATGACACTGAACAAACCTGTAGGAACTCAAGTGCATGCTCAGCACTGTAACTGTTGACTGAAGTGTAGCCAGGCCAGAGGCGTTTAGAAACAGACAGTAGTGTGACAGTCAGCACTGAGAGTCACTGTTCAAAATATGATCCCTGAGAAGAACACCTGTGTAATAATCCAGTACAGAAGAATATATCTGCTTTAATGTGATGTGCTTACATAATTTAATAATAAATTTCACATTTCTCTAACAACATTAGATTGAGCGGCCATGTAAAGTTGCTGCTACTAATATATTTCAGATGATAAAGCCATATTTGAGGTTGATGAATGATATATGTAAGCATTTGCATTGCCCTAACCAATGTTTTACCATATAGACCAGCCTTTAACAATCTGTGTGACTTTGCCAATGTGGATTTTTATCGTATTCTGCAACAAGAGACTGATAAAAATTTGGTCAACCAAGCCTCCTCTGGTTGACTAATGGTTGGTCAACTATTAGGGGGCAGCTCTTATTGGAACTAAAATAAACACTACACAAAACAAAGCACTAAACAAAAGAAACAAAAAAAAAAACTAAATGAAGCACCACACAAACTCTAACTGAACAAGCCAAAAGACTAAATGAAACACTTAAAAACACTAAAATAAATGAACAACTAAACATAACTAAACAAAACAAACAAAATACTGAAAACTAAACAAAATATAAAACAAAGCTAAACTAAGCAAAACACTGGAAAAAATTAAATGAAACAATAGACAAAACTAAACAAAACACTAGACTGAACTAAATGAAACACTACACAAAGCTAAACAAACCTATAAACAAAACAAAACACCAGTCAAAACTATATTAATCACTAATCAAAACTAAACAAAAGGCTAGAAAAACAAAGAACATACTAGGCAAAATAAAGGAAACACTAGACAAAGCAATAGACAAAACTAAACAAAACTTTAGACAAAACATAAAACTGAATGAAACACTAAACAAAACTAAACAAGTCACTAAACAAACACCAGACAAAATACACAAAATGAAACACAAATCTAAACACTAGATAAAATTTAGCAAAAAATTAAACAAAACACTTAACTAAACCAAACAAACCACTAGACAAAAATAAACAAAGCACTAGACAAAACTAAATGAACCACTGAACACAAAGACTAAACGAAACAGTAAACAAAACTAAACAAAACACTAGACAAAATTAAACCAGTAAACAAAACATTAGGTTAGTTTTGTCTATTTTTTGACAAATGAAACACTAGACAAAGCAACAACAACAAAATACTAAATGAAACCAAACAAAACACTGAATAAAACACCAGACAAAATCAAACAAAACCCTAGACAAAACTAAACAAAACACACAACAAAACTAAATGACCCACTAAACAAAACACTGGACAAAACTAAACAAATCACTAATCAAAACTAAATGAAATACTAAAAAAAACAAACAAACAACTAAACAAAATAAGGGAAACAATAGACAAAGCACTAAACTAAATGAAGCTAGTCATAACATAAACAAAACTAAATGAAACACTAAACAAAACTAAAAAAACACCAGACAATAATTGGCTGAATAACTGATTAATATTTCCTCTCTTAACTCATTGCAAAAGAGTCACAGACATAGTTAGACTTATATATTTTCCCCCGGAGGAACATTTTACTTTAGCAGAGAATAGCTGTGCAAAACCTAATGTCACCATGATAAATGGGTGTATGTGTAACTAAAAGTGTTCGCGCTTAAAGTGAGGTGCCCTTTCTAAGTGCTCAGATAGAATGCTGTCTGTGTGAGTGTTGGTGTGTGTGCGCGAGTGTTTTGTTCCCAAAAGACCGTTCGCCAGTCTCTCTCTCTCTTTCTCTCCAGACTGCACCTGTCCTTGCCATCAGGATCTCTAATTAATCACAGAGGACCTTCTCCCCACTTTCTCTAAACAAGTATACTTTCTCATTGCCATATTTGGCCTGACAGATGGCTTCCTAGTGCCTACTTACAAACACACAAGTAGATTCTCAACTTAACACAGCACTATGAAATCTATGGCATCTTTACTGCTTACAGTATATCCATAATATTCTGTAGACAAGGCATTTTGGTCATATTGAATGGTCTGATCTCACAGATTAAAAGGAAACAAACCACACTGCAATGACAATTACTTTAAACAGAGAAAAAGCCAGAGGCACATCTGAGCTCAAAAGCTTTGGCTTTTAAACTCTGTTAACCAGTTTGAAAGTAGGCTTGTCACCTCAGGGCTGAGGTAGGCAGCTTTTTGGTTTCCACAAGCACAGTGGATTTCCACAACCGAGCACAGCATCTCTCACCATTCCCACAACTATGTAAACACAGAGCCGTGCCAGCGAAAACAGCTGAACGTGTGTAGAATATAATCTCTGCTCCTTCATAGTGATTCGCTCGGCTCGCAGACTATCCCGTAGGATAGGTGTACACTGTAAAACCATTATTCACTTCTGAAATTCCAGTTGTACCCCTCACTCTCAGCGTCCTTTATTTTTGTGATTAGGGTTCTATGAGGGGGAAAAAAAGCGAATATTAAAATTTTGTACCTCAGGTTAAATATCTTTTTCAGGATAATCAGTCACCAAATGTAAAGTAGTTTAGGAGACTAGTTTTGAGATGTGAAGCTATCTACTGAAATGTGAAATGTTTATAACAAATTGGTGTTATGAAATTTGATAAAACTAATATCTTGAGTTGCTTATCATTAATTAGAATTTTGACATAACCTTGTTTTTGGAAAAGAGTGAGTGTCGTTGTCTGTGATTACATTTAGTACTGTAAAAATGTACATTGGTTATAAGAAACACTGTGTAATTTGCTCCAGAACTTAACTACATGTTGTCTGGGAATCTTCCTTCTGTAATTTAAAGATATTGATCCATTAGCAACCTCAGTGTGGATGCCAAACTGTACAAAATACCAGATGGAGCTGGACTGAAGCCCCTGAGCCATAATTTCCTTCCTTTCCTGATGAAGAAAAAAAAATCAATAAACAAATGACCAAATAACTCGGTGGAAAATGATTTCCAGCTCCCAGGGGGTTCAGATGTTGATTATGTTTAGTATTGTTTAATGTACAAATTAGCAAGGGTGTCATGCCTTATTTTTATTTTAGTGTTGTGTTGTGCTGTGCTGTGCTGTGTTGTTGGCAGACAGTTTTTATTTAGCAATGACCAGAGCTAAAATTGTAGTACTACTTTATTGTAATATATAATAATATATTATAATGTTATAAATGATTAAAAAAATATATTAAAATTGTTTAAATTTTATTTTTTAATGAACCGAAGCAAAAATTGCTGCCGAACTTGACAGCCTGTAATCATCATACATTTCACCGAAAAATAATTTTTGTTTTCACAGGAATATTTTAAGACATATTTTATTTCATTTATATTTAGTTTTTAGGAATTATTTGATATACAAAAACCATCCTAATTATTAAAAACATTGTCAAAGAAAAGAATTCTGTTCAACATCTAAGGGGGAATGTTCCAAATTAAAATGACGTGCAGTGACTCACAGTGCAATTTGCTATGATCTCATTTTGTGTACTGTGTTGACCTGTATCTGTCCTGCTCTGGGTTCTTCTGATCAAGCTTAAAGTGTCAGACATGACTCTGAGCATGTCTTGTGTCTGATTTAGCAGTGACACAAAATGTCACTTCATGTTGGCTTGATTTAAAGACTCAGCCGCTTCTTCTGAGCTCATCTGGTTTGGATTGATGAGCTAGATGATTTATTCAAGGCTTTGCAGCAGTTCTTTCAAAATGATGTGTGGGGTTAATAATACACTGTTTGGGAGCTCTGAGGATAGAGTGGTATGTATGTGGTATATATGTTCTCTCCGTGGTGGAGATAAACATTTTGACACCTACCCTCTGCTATCCAGGACACCACGTTCTCTCATTCCACAGTCTCTGACTGCACGTGTCCTCACAAATCATCTGTCACGACACCCCTATGAAATAAATCCTGCCAGTCTGGGTCACGCCAAATGGACTAGCAGCCGTGAGAATAGGTGAGACCTCTGGCGCCTTTCAGATTCACTTCATGCTGGCACTCGATCTGAAATGGCGTCACCAACACAACTGATGTGTGACATCTGGATGTAAAGAATCGACTGTTGTCTTGCGTGTTTTGAAAACACACTTTAACGTCCAAATATCAAATGATGCTTTTAATGCAACCGTCATTAACCGTCATTAGAATAATGACAATGAAAACTGCAGTAAAGGCTGCAGAAAATTCAGCTTTGCTATCACAGGAATAAATGACATTGTTAAATAAATTAATATAGAAAACAGTTGTTTTAAATTAGAATGAGATTTCACAATATTGGAGTTTCTACTCTTGTTTCTGTATTTCTAATTAAATAAAAACAGACTTGGTGAACAAAAAAAAGTGTGCATGTATTTATGTATGTGTGTGTGTGTATATATATATATATATATATATATATATATATAAACAGACACAGGCACACACACACATATGTATATATAGTAATTATTTGACTATATATAGTTACATTATGTATGCCTTTGCTCTCACTTTTAATCAGTTTTTAATACATCCTTGCTGAATAAAAGTATGTTTATTCTGTATACATTTATTATTATTATTATTATTATTTTAGAATGATGAAGAATATTAAAGACTGAGCTACTTTGCTCTGTCGCAGCATTAGCTGTTTTTGTTACAAAAAATATAGTTTTGTTCTGCCGGAATGAGATGTTTTTCTTTTATTTGGTGCAGACAGCATCCTACACACACTAACGTTAACTGTTTCTGGCTTGAGACCAGTTGGTTTTAGCCACCCTTAGTGGAAAAAGGTTGTCTGCGGCCTGGATCAGTTTAAATCTAATCTACTTCTACAAGTCTCAGCTGTGAGCAAGAAAAATGGCCCAGGGGAGAGAGAGAAAACCCTTGAGGGTTTGTTAGAGGCCACATGTTATATGAGTGGATAAATGGAGTGGATGTGTTTCTAATTCACGAGTCAAACATCAGTCTGCTGAATAATGCATTTAGATATGCCATAAGAATGGGAAAAAAAAGAGACAACAAAAGAGACCCACAAAGATGTTTATCAGTCGTCAGCATGCTCCTGATGAATGCTACATAAACATTCTCTTATTATATGAACAGAAGAGCCCTTCTTTTCAACATACTTACAGAGTCATTGTTTACTTAGACTTAATGACTGTAGTCATGTCCAACACACCCCTCTATTCCATGAATCACAAACTATGCCCTTGAAGCAAAGAGATACACATTCCACAAAGAATAATATACCCGCAAGTAACCACAAATGTATTTGCTGTGGGCTCATGGACTCTCCTGATGTTGCAATGCATTATGGGGGCTTCAACAGCATCAGAGGTTGTTATGAGAGTCAGAGCAGAACAAATATGCTTCCTAATTCTAAAGTTAGAACTACAATTTGTTTTTCACATTCCATATATATGTATATTTCCTCATCTCTTCTTAGCAAGGTGGAGACCGTCACTGGAGCCAAGAGAGGACCTGGGTGAGGGGGATTGGATTTTGCAGTGCTGGGCCCTCATAGTTTTTGATGCCAAGAAAAGCAACCCAGCTGAACAAATGCGAGAGAGGGTTTTAAACAAAGCATAAACAGATCTCAGGGCCTCCAGACTGCTCTTACCAGTTTGAAAGGAAAGTCTTCATCATGGCTGCCATATATAACAGCGCTGTATGTGTTTTCCTGCACTTAGCTTGACAGCTAAGGAATATACCATAAATCACTTGTTACTTATTACTGAAATTAAATATGGTTTTGACAAGACTCTCTGAGTGCTAAAAACACTCATGTTGGATGTTGAGAAGGGAGTGGTAAATATGAAATCAATACAGATAAAGATGTTTTTTTCTTCTTCTTCTCATGGGAGAGAAGCTAACATTGTGTGCCATCAGTCATCTTGTTTCAGATTTTCTTACCAGCACCTAACAAATAAACAAAAAGCCTTACAATATGTATATATATGCATACAATATATGCATCACACACATATATATATATATATATATATATATATATATATATATATGTGTGTATATTATATTTATATAAATATATATGTGATCCAGGACCACAGAACCAGCCATAAGGTTCTTTTTTTTATTACATTTATTGAGATTCATACATCATTTGAAAACTGAATAAATAAGCTTTCCATTGATTTATGGTTTGTTAGGACAATATTTGGCCGAGATACAACTATTTAAAAAAACTGGAACCTGAGGGTGCAAAAAATGAAAAAGAAATTCTAAACATTGGGAAAATTACCTTTAAAGTTGTCCAAATTAAGTTCTTAGCAATGCATATTACTAAACAAAAATAGAGTTTTAATATTTATGGTTGGAAATTTACAAAATATCTTCATGGAACATGATCTTTACTTAATATTCTAATATCTTTTGGCATAAATAAAGATAATTTTGACCCATACAATGTATTTTTGGCTATTGCTATACATATACCCATGCTACTTAAGACTGGTTTTGTGCTCCAGAGTCACATAAATAATATTTATTAACAACCATGATTTGTTTTATGCTTTTGAATACAATGTAGATTGTCAAGATATTCAAATTAGTTTTAAATCTGAGTTTCGAAAGCAAGGTTGATGGTGTAAGAAATATTCACTCAATATTTCATGACAGATTTGTCAAACAACAAAAGGATTGGTGGATGTGTATTGGTTAGGATTGGCTCTTGATAGGAGTGAACACTTTCACCGTCTCATTTGACTGTTTTCTGGAAATCTCCAACTGTGTGTTTACATGCTTATTTTTTCTCTCAGCAGGAACATGGCCCCAAAGCTGCAGGGTTCCCCACGGAGACAAGCTTTACGCTGATGAAGTCAGAGGTCGTCCGTCCCAGAGGGAAACAGTGGCGACACCCCAGTGCCTGAGGAGACAGAGGCATTCAGTAGACTAATGGGGTCTGACTTCATCATTAAGAAGGTGGACAAATCATTATATACACCACACATTCATTAGAGAGACACAAATCTGCAGGTCTGCTTACAAAATTGAATTTCAGATCCGCGTTTATTTAAAAGATTATTAGCTTTGTTCATTCATTATCATTTTCACATTGATGAATTAAAGTTTTACATTTCTAAATAAAGTGCATTCAAATTGTCCAAAGAAAAAGTCCAAAGAAAGCCACTGTTCCCCCTAAGAAGACTCACCCCCATCACCCCAAACTTGTCCTTTTAGTGTGAGCAATTGGATTAGGCTGTTTGGTTCGTGTAGTGTCAGAGGCTAAATGGATGGCCGGGCACCATGATGGATGAACATTGCCAACAAGGCGCCTTTCCATCTGACAGATCAACATACATCTATTAACCTCATTTTTGGCCGCTCAGTGGTCACATCATGGCCAAAGTAACCAAATGTGTGACCAGAGGGACAGCAGTATCACAAGTCTGCATCTTTAACCCTTTACTGGAGCTCTTCAGCTTAAACCATTTAAAATAATTTCATTTAAGACTTTAATCACATTTCACATGTAGGAAACCCCAGTTGCTTTATCCATGTGTGTAATGTAAGTTAGAAAAGAGTCGTAAGAACATAATAGTTTTGATTTAACACATGGAAAGACGTTCCAGTGTGAATTATCTCTGATGAATGATTAGAATGTCTTAAAAAAAAAAAAAAAACAGCTGGCTAATGGATAAAAAGGCAAATGGGTAATGTGTTTTTTTATTCACATTTAAAATGATCTTATTAATACATTTTAAAACTATTTAGAATGCTATTTTAAATATAATTGCACTTTAAAGTTATTGTCAAGGTTTTACGCTGCCTGAAGGAATACGGAGTCGCGGATAAACGGAATAAGGCTTTTAATATATACAACACAGGGGATCTCCAACATGGAGCACAGAGGTAGACACACGTAAGTAGCAAGTGAAGTTAGTAGCTAGTGAGAAGACCCGACAAAACAGAACTGAAAGGTAAAGGCTTATGTACAGAGGATAATGGGGAAAACACAGGTGGATGGAATCATTAAATTAACAGGGACATGGAACACATGAGGAAGATAACAAACACCTGGGAACTAATCAAACTAAACACTAAATGAGTCCAGGTGTGTGACAGTACTCCCCCCTCCCGGTAGGTGCGTCCTCGCACCGTAGAAACAACAGGGGGGGGCGTGGGTGGGAACTTGGGAGGAGGTTCTGGTGGAGGACGGACTCCCAGGAGGGGGCCAGCAGACAGGGACCACGGAGGAAGGAGCCAGGGAGGAGACGACGGAGGGAGGAGCCAGGGAGGAGACAGGAGCAGGAGGAGCCAGATGGTCCACCAGAGACCAGCCAGGACGGAGATCCAAGGTGGGGTCGACGGCGGGAGGAGCCATGGTGAAGGAGGGGTCGACGACACCAGGGGGCCGACAGGCGGAGACTGCACCGGTGGGTGAGGAGCCCAAGATGGAGCAGCACAGCCGCAGAGCCAGGGGGACGTCGAGGATCCGGAGGGCCTAGGTGAAGCAGAAGGCTCAGGCGACCAAGGCAGAGGCGGGGTCCTGGCAGACCGCTGTGGAGCCGGAGCGACCGAGGATGGAGGTGGAACCGGAGGGAAGGAGGAGCCTGACAGAGCTGGAGGGATGGAAAGACGAGGTGGAACCGGAGGAGAGGAGTCCCGAGGCGGCGGATGGTCGACGACTGACCAAGGTGGAGCCGGAGGGACGAGGGAGCCCGGTGGAGCAGGTGGGATGACAGGCCACGGTGGAGACGAGGGAGCTAAGAGCCAAGGCGGAGCCGCTGGGTCGAAGGACCGAGGAGGAGTCCAGGGCTCGGAGGCTGGAGGCGGAGACAGGGCCTTAACGCGTCAAGGCGGAGCTGGAGACTGGCAGTCCAGCGGCGAACCATCGCGCCCCGATGGCGCGGACTGAGGGTGAGCTGCGGGACTGACTGGCACCAGCAGGGATGGCGAGGAACTGGCTGGTCTAGGAGGAGGAGAGAGGAGAAGGATGGGAGGAAGGACAGGAGGATCAGGACTGGACGGAACCAGCGAAAGAGGAGTAGAGGGACCAGCAGGTTTGGGAGGAGGCGGGAGAGGGAGGCTGGGAGGGAATACAGGAGACACAGAAGATTCAGGGCTGGGTGGAACCAGCGGAGACACAGATGATTCAGGGCTGGGCGGAACCAGCGGTGAAACAGAAAAATCATGGCTGGGCGGAACCAGCGGAGACACAGAAGATTCAGAGCTGGGCGGAACCAGCGGAGACACAGAAAAATCATGGCTGGGCGGAACCAGCGGAGACACAGAAAATTCAGAGCTGGGCGGAACCAGCGGAGACACAGAAGATTCAGAGCTGGGCGGAACCAGCGGAGACATAGAAGATTCAGAGCTGGGCGGAACCAGCGGAGAAACAGGAAACTCAGGGCTGGGCGCAACCAGCGGAGAAACAGAAAACTCAGGGCTGGGCGGAACCAGCGGAGAAACAGAAAACTCAGGGCTGGGCGGAACCAGCGGAGAAACAGAAAACTCAGGGCTGGGCGGAACCAGCGGAGAAACAGAAAACTCAGGGCTGGGCGGAACCAGCGGAGAAACAGAAAACTCAGGGCTGGGCGGAACCAGCGGAGAAACAGAAAACTCAGGGCTGGGCGGAACCAGCGGAGAAACAGAAAACTCAGGGCTGGGCGGAACCAGCGGAGAAACAGAAAACTCAGGGCTGGGCGGAACCAGTGGAGAAACAGAAAACTCAGGGCTGGGCGGAACCAGCGGAAATGGAGCAGAGGAAATGACTGGAGGAGGTAGGAGTGGGAGACTGAGAGGGTATACAGGGGACTCAGGGCTGGACGGAACCAGCGGGGAAATAGGAAAATTAGGGATTACCTCCATAGACCAGTCCATCAGATCCAGAACTTGCTCCATATGATCTTCAGAGACTGTATACAGCTCACCCTCAGTCGCAGGAGTGTGGGCAGGGCTTTCCTCCACGCCCTCGATCTCCACTAGGACTCCCACGATGCACGGTGTGGCCGGCTCACACACCTGGTCAGTCGCGCTCTCGAGATCCGGCTCCCTGTCGGTGAATGGCTCGGGCTCTGCGGCTGCGGTGGGCTCTGGCTCCGTGTAGCGAGATGGTGGCTGGCTGGTCTCTGGGTCGGGAGTGGGACTGGCGAGATCCTCTATGGGGCAGATGGTGAAAGAAGAGCTATTTCTCGCCAGAGTCCACTCCACGAATGCGGCGAAATCCTCTCGAGGACCATCTCCGGACGACAACGCTCTGCATTTGGAGTTCAGGCTGGTGTTGTAGAAGGTGCAGAGCGCGCCGTCCGGGTAGCTGGTGGCATTAGCTAGTAGAAGAAACTATCTGGTATGGTCCTCGAGAGAACGTCCTTCCTGCTTCAGCAGGAGGATGAGGAATTCGGGACGATAGAGGGGATCCATAGAAACTACGAAAAGAAAAGACTGTAGAACAAACGAAAACAAAACGGAGGGAAAAACACGCAGTTTTCTACTTTCTCTTTTGAGGTCGGGTCTTCTGTCAAGGTTTTACGCTGCCTGAAGGAATACGGAGTCGCGGATAAACGGAATAAGGCTTTTAATATATACAACACAGGGGATCTCCAACATGGAGCACAGAGGTAGACACACGTAAGTAGCAAGTGAAGTTAGTAGCTAGTGAGAAGACCCGACAAAACAGAACTGAAAGGTAAAGGCTTATGTACAGAGGATAATGGGGAAAACACAGGTGGATGGAATCATTAAATTAACAGGGACATGGAACACATGAGGAAGATAACAGAAACACCTGGGAACTAATCAAACTAAACACTAAATGAGTCCAGGTGTGTGACAGTTATAGGAATGTATTTCTTTATTGTTACATTTTTAAAGATTATAAAAAATACTTAAAAGGCATTTGCATTTAAACATATTCATTTATAATTTTGTTGTAATATTTTTAAATACTAATAAAAATAAATAAAAATATTCACAATGTATTAATGTACTATTTATTGATATGTTCTTTAATATTAGAAAATGCACTTAAAAACGTTTATTGGTGTATTGCTTTATTGTTGTATTTCTAAACATTATTTTAAAAACATATTTGCACTTAAAAAGCTATATAAATGTATTAGTTTACTGTTACATCATTTGTTTTTATATATTTGTATTACATATCACATATTAACATTTAATGTTTACATTCTCTCTTACATCTTATAAATTTATTTGTGCTTAAAACATTTATTTGTGTATTGTTTTTCATTTTTAAATAGATTTACACTTTAAAGATGTTTAAATTAAAGCTCTCTATTTATTTATCAGTTATTATTAAATTGATAAATAAATTTGTGATTTATTTAATTGCATTTTATTTTCAAGTTTATCCATCATCCTCAATTTAGGGACATTCATCATCCTCAATTTAGAGTTTGACTCAATGATAATGAAAGATTATGTCTATAAATTATTCATTTGGTTCCTCTGAATTTCTATGAATGCCCAACTGAATTCTGCGGTCTAAACCTCCCTAAACATCCCTCACTCTTATTGCATACATGTTGCATTGTTCTCCTGTCCTCCATATGTAGGCACAGCCCCAGGGAAGATCCAGGCACCCCCTCCCTAGCCCTGGTTATTTGTTTACACTTTGGTTCATAATGCAGCCCTAAGGCTCCTATAAAAACACACTGCAGCTATAACTGACTGAACCATTGATTAACAAAGAGAGCTGGTGTCAACCTGTCCTTAACAGAACCCTGTGTGTCACCACGAACTGTGTGTGCTGTTCACCATCCTCTTTTACTTCTGTTTGTATTTGTGTTTGGGATGGGGGGATGGATAGGTTATTTTCCCACTGTGGGATCGAACAGTCAAATGAGAGGTTGAGTTTTTATCAAGCTTCGCAAACAGTACAATAATGGGAGTAGGGCACTATTAAACAATAGCTGCAATTAACCTCATTTGCATGATTAATTATGTGCCAGGGCTCTAAAATAGGACACAGAGCTTAACTTAACCCACCACTGTGATGGACAGCCAATGCAAATATGATATATGCTCTTAATGAGGTCAGCTTTTATAGAAAATCATTTATGATGCCAGAGGATTAAATCGGCATTTAAAGTCCTATTTATTTACAGTGTATAATGTTATTTAATATATACAGGGAATTTATCATGCTTTTCTTTTTTTTCTTTTCTTTTTTTTTTTTTAGGTCAACTTATTGGGTCATTTAAAATGTAATTTACTGTTGAGAAACGCCTGGGAAAGTTAAAGCAATAGTTGACATAAAGATGTAAATTCTGTCATCATTTACTCACCCTCATGTTTTGAGAGTTTTTCTACATATGTTTTCTACTCTTTTTTTTCCTCATACATTAAAAGTGAATGGTGACCATGGATTTTCGAGACAACTATAATGTTTCTTCAGAAATATAGAATCACAGATGTTATGGACTATGTTTATGATGTTTTTATGGTGTTTTGTTGTTTTTGAAGCTTGAAGATAGCTCAAAAAAAAGATCAGTATGATCATTTTTTTGAGCTATCTTCTTTAGTTTTCCACAGAAGAAATGAAGCCTTACTGGTTTGGAATGACATGAAGGCGAGTAAATGATGACTGAATCTTCTTTTTTTAAAATCTGAACTCTCTCTTAAATCATTATTAAACACGTGTGGATGATTTTTATCAGTTAGTTTCGTGGCATTTAAGAGGTGATGTGCGGCTCAAAGTCTCACTACAGAGCATCTGTGGCACTACAGATCAATACAGCAGTGAAACCGCCATGATGGGGAATTATTGAACCTCTCCCGCTTGCTGCATTGATTCACAGCTGGAGTTAGGTCAGACCCCCAGTATGGTGGGTTGAATGTCGTGAGTGCACGTGCCAATTAATAACTAACTGCAGGCTAACCAAATACCGCAAACACACCACAGGATACTAAAGTTACTGAACATGAAATAAAAGAGGTTTTTAAACGGTCACAAGAGCCTTAATCGACACATATTTTTCTCTATCATGTTTCTTTTGGACTATATCCAAACTAAAGTGTTTGAGTAGTCTAAATATTCACTCCTTTTTGACTGGTCACTTTCTTAAAAAGCATGAAAGTACATTAGGAATCAAATTTTGGGGTCCAAATGTTTGACACTAATTGAAAATCCGTAATTCGACATCTAATGTAAACCTAGAAATATAATAAAAACATGGACATAAAGAGCGATTAAATGCAACTTAGAATTTATATTCAGAAATATATTTTCAGATCGAATTTACAAAATTAAAGTGGAAACAGCTTAAAGACAGCATATTTTATTTAACAGCAATATCAAAAGTCATTATTTTTAACATTTAATGGGCCAAAACCATTATAGAACATAAAAAAATAGCATCTTTTAATTTTAACTTATGCCCACATAAACACATTATAATAAATGTTACATTTAGCTGTGCTTATATATAGTATATATTATATATATTAGCTGTATATATATATATATATAGTTTCCAAAATATCAGCATTTGGTCTGTATATCATTCAGATTTTAAAGAGAGATTTGATTTTTGTGAACTTTCTGTGACTCTACGTGCGTGTTTTAGGGCACTTTACAGTATATCCCTGGGCAGGCACCTGCAGTGCAACACACTCTTGTCAAGATCTGTAAGTCTGTGTTTTACAACATTGCATATTTCATGTAGCCCCTGAGCTCTCGTTGCCCCTAAAATGAATCATGCACAGCATTTCCAGCCGAGACATTATTTGTGCACAAAGGCCAGGCCTTGACCTTCAGGCATGTTTGATTCAGTGTGCTCGTGTTGTGGACATTCACTTTCTTCTCTATTCTTCTCTTCCAGGATTGTCTTTCACTGATGCCCGCCAGTTGTTTTGGGATAAGGATCTCATGTGCACATGTCTGAACTGACACTATTTACCATTACAACAGATTTTGCCATTAGTGAGTAAGCACACATGCTTCAACACCTTCTATATTTCACTCAACGAAAACAGAATTCGACTGATTGAGTAGACAGTGTTTTGTAATTTAATTGTTTGAGGTTAATGCTTGGTTAATTATAGATTTGAATATGTACTAGGCAGCTCATTTAAACACAAGTATGTACGGCTATAGGTAAAGATCATTTGTTTCATAGGCTTTAACTGGGATTGCACATGAGATTGTGCCATTATTGTGCATTTTAATTGTAAAAATAAATGTACTAACTCATGTGGACACATCTTTATTGGTCTGACAGAAAGAATCAGGTTTCATTGTTAATCTTGACACACTTCCCACATCTTTTTTCAAAAGTGTGCTTAACTGCTTAGAAGCAGATCTTTTAGAAGTGGTGAACGCCTCACTTCTTTCTGGGACATTTCCAAATTCCTTAAAAACTGCAGTTGTTAAGCCCCTCCTGAAAAAGAGCAATCTTGATAACACCATTTTAAGCAATTTTAGACCAATATCTAATCTTCCTTTTATAGGCAACATTATAGAAAAGGTAGTTTTTAATCAGCTGAACAAATACTTAAACTCAAATGGATACCTGGACAATTTTCAATCTGGTTTTCGACCGCATCACAGCACAGAGACAGCACTCATTAAGATAATAAATGATATTCGCTTAAATTGTGACTCTGGCAAAATATCGGTGCTGGTATTGCTAGATCTCAGTGTTGCGTTTGACACTGTCGATCATAACATACTACTAGAGAGACTGGAAAAATGGGTCGGGCTTTCTGGGATGGTACTCAAATGGTTCAGGTCATACTTAGAAGGGAGAGGCTATTATGTGAGTATAGGCTATTATAGAGTACATGCGGAGTCCCACAAGGGTCAATTCTTGCACCGCTCTTTTAGCCGGTATATGCTCCCACTAAGTCAAATAATGAGAAAGAACCAAATTGCCTATCAAATATGCTAATGATACCCAGATTTACCAAGCCTCATCTCCAAATGACTACAGCCCCATTGACTCCCTCTGCCAATGCATTGATGAAATTAATAGTTGGATGTGCCAGAACTTTCTTCATTTAAACAAGGAAAAAACTGTCATTGCATTTGGAAACAAAGATGAAGTTTTCAAGGTGAATGCATACCTTGACTCTAGGGGTCAAACAACTAAAAATCAAGTCAGGAAACTTGGTGTGATTCTGGAGACAGACCTTAGTTTCAGTAGTCATGTCAAAGCAGTAACTAAATCAGCATACTATCATCTAAAAAACATTGCAAGAATTAGATGATTTGTTTCCAGCCAAGACTTGGAGAAACTTGTTCATGCCTTTATCACCAGCAGCGTGGACTATTGTAATGGTCTCCTCACCGTCCTTCCCAGAAAGACCATTAGACAGCTGCAGCTCATCCAGAACACTGCTGCCAGGATTCTGACTAGAACCAGAAAATCTGAGCATATCACACCAGTCATCAGGTCCCTACACTGGCTTCCAGTTACATTAAGGATTGATTTTAAAGTACTTTTACTCATATATACGTCACTAAATGACCTAGGACCGAAATATATTGCAGATATGCTCACTGAATATAAGCCTAACAGACCACTCAGATCATTAGGATCGAGTCAGTTAGAAATACCAAGGGTTCACACACAAGAGGAGTCCGCCTTTAGGTACTATGTCGCCCGCAGTTGGAATCAGCTTCCAGAAGAGATCAGAGGTGCAAAAACACTAGCCACATTTAAATCTAGACTTAAAACTAATCTGTTTAGCTGTGCATTTATTGAATGAGCACTGTGCAATGTCCGAACTGAGTGCACTATATATTTTTTTATGTAAAATCATTTTCTCATTAAATCATTAAAATTGCTTGTTTTATTCTTGTTATTATTTTTCTTCTTTATTATTTTACTTTCTTTTTTGTAAAGCACTTTGAATTACCATTGTGTACGAAATGTGCTATATAAATAAACTTGCCTTGCCTTGCCTTGCCTTAACCATTTTGTCCTTTATAGACAAGTCCATCCAAGCCTAAAGGGAAACAACTGTTTCTAAGATGATTGACAGCAACTCTGGTGATGTGTAGGAGGAATCTAAAAATGAATGAGGTCCTTGTAAAGAAAAAAAGGTTAGTTTGAAATGGATGGATGAATGTGTTGATATTTGATCTGATGAATCCTGTAAACTTGCCATGTATGTTTTCTGATACAACCTCTGCTGGAAAGGGTTAAGGAGACACTTCCTTTGTTTTTTCTGACTGATTAATGGGGCAAGCCTGTTTGTGTTTGTAACAAATGCATTTGGCTACTCATGCCATAGTCTTCAAAGATGCTTCTGCATTTAACAGGCTTGCGCAGGCTTTGGAAAATGATACATAGATTAATCACATTCATTCTAGAAGGAAAAACACTCTCAAGCTCCTATAGTTGAAGGAGGAATCAAAACTAACATAACAGTGAGTGCGCTTCAATAAAGTGCCTTGTCTTCCTCCAAACCCTGGAGAATGCAGACATATTTATGAACAGCTGCTCTTTGAATCAGATACAAGTGAAAAATGAATTGAACTCAGTTTGCTTTGTGCTGTTTTATTCTTGGAACGGATGATTGGGAGTGTGGGGAATTTTGCCAAGACTACACAAACACAGATTCATATCCTTCATGCCTCCTTCATGACTTTGTGCTTGCGGAAGAGAACAAAATGAGGATCAAACATGTAAAAACAAAAAAATAAGGAGGCCTAAAGGATTAGAGCAAAGTTTTTGCACCGTTGTAAAATGAAGAAAACTGCAATGATATACTTTTTTTTATAAACTTTAAAAAAGTATTTTTTTAAACAAACATATTTTCATGTGTATCCTTTTTGCATTTATATACTGAGGTCTCTTCAAACAGCGATGTGGTCTCATTAGCAAATTTTAATGATTTTTGTGGCCACTTGTTGTGTAGCGAAGAATCGAGTGACTTTAATCCAAGCAGCTTTCTGCAAGAAATATGTGTAACACTGTTGCAAAATCTGTGTGGGGAAATCATTCTCACTCACGCAAAATTCCTGAACTTATCAAAACAAATTGAAATAACTAGATTTTGACTATGAAACAAATCACTGAACAATGCACCCAAATGATTTCAGAACATCCTTATATCTTAACATGAAATTGCTCAAGTCAAAAGAGCCCTCCTCCAAGTCAAGAAATGGCTCCCATCCCTCCAATGGTGTCTATGTGATCTCCCCCCATGTTTTCCATTGTTTGTCCAGTTTTTATTTCATTTAAGTCTGATTGCTTAATCTTAAGTATGAGCAGTAGCGAGGCTTGCATTAACAAGCACCACTTACTTATATATATATAAGTATATAGTATACTTTCATATACGTTCTTTCTGAGCAGAACAAAGACCGTAGGGTCTATGTCTCTCTTTGTTTAGCTGTATAAATCTTTTAGAGAAATAAAAGTCTTGTCTCTGCGAGGCTCCGTCTCTGATTTACGTGCAACAACATTGGCTTGCACTTCATCCAGTGTTTTCTTAGAGCGCTGAACCTCTTCAGCCGAGTGCAGCACGCTTGATGTAAGTGTGGCAGACAGTCACTCCCCGTTCCTCTCTGCTCAGTGTTTTACGAGCTCTGACTATGAAACCAAAGGCTGGACTGCCCAATAGGAAACAGTCTCCCAATGGGATCATAGATGGCCTTGAATGAGAGCAGGGGGAGAGACTAAGTCTTTTTTACTGACATGGTATACATGACACTAAAGTAAAAAAAAATTCTCAGAACTTTCTCAGAATTTTTTTTTTTTTTACAGAACACAAAATAAATTAGGTAATTGAGACTTTTTATCTCACAATTCTTATACTTTTATATAAAGTATAGTTTAAAATATAGTTTTCTGTATATTGTAATTGCAAGTTTCAAAAAAAAAAAAGTCAGAATTGTGAAATAAATAAAAAAATGTGAGGAAAAAACGTCATAATTAGCTAATTGTCTTTTTTTATACAATGGAGGAAGCAAACTCCCATACAAATATGTAGAAATATGAGGAGGAATGTATATACTTTATCATGTCTTTCATTTCAAAACACATTTAATACAATTATGCAAATGAACATTTCCTTTAGATAATTTTTTTTTTTTTACCAATAATCATTCCTAATTTTTCCTTCTATGTTCTGTTCACTTTTTTTTCCTTATGTGGTAATACCCACCACCAACACATAAAAAAAAATAAAAAAAAAATAATAATTAGAACGATTACAATTACATACATATACACTTTTCCATTTGAAAAATAGGGAGAAAAAAAAAGAAAACAAATGCAAAACACATTCACATATTCATATCAAACTCTCATAATGACACCTAGTTCCTAATAAGTAATTCAAATAATATTTTCAAACATTTAATAATAACATTTCATAAATAAATAAAACAATGTGATATTCTAAGAAAAACATGAGAAGGCATTAATCTCCCACCTTCACTGAAAAAAAAAAAAAAACGTTTGCTCACAATTTATTTACAAGCCCATCTTTGGCTCATCAATGTGAAATTCATAATTAGAGCGTGACATGGGAAGTCGTGACCCCCTGTAGTGCAGACTATAACAAACGTTAAGCCCTGAGGCTGAAAGCAGGTCAGGTTCTGATCAGGAGCTTCAGGCCACCCAGTTTGGCAGGTCTACCTGTAAACAAGGATGTGAACTGGAGGAAAGAACTGACAACACTGAAGGTTTCGATTTCTGTTTAACATGATTGTACACTCACTAGTGATCAAGGGTGGTATGCATCAAATATAGAATCTCATCTTTGCTAGTGAAAGCACTATTTAGATTATTTTGCATACTACACTATCATTTACCAAGGTTATCATATAAAATATTTCCAGATTGCATTTTTTTATGCTTACAACAACAACAGCAACAACAACATCAAAACTATTCCAAGTGTTTTTACTATATATAAGCCTGTAGTTAATAATACATATAACTTTTTAGACATCAGCAAATATGACACAATCCATATTTTACTGTTATAGAATCGAATGTGTTTATTTATGTGTGTGTGTTTGTTTTCGGTTTAATTTCTAAGAGGGGTCTGTTGTTGATTTGGCCTGTCAGATTTACTCAAAATCCATGCCGTGTCTTCATATGCCACTTCGTGGTTATGAACACAGCAGGTTATGAACCGATTTGTTATTTTATTTTTTGAAATCCACAAAAAAATGTTGATGGTGAAGGAACAGAACAACATGGAAAAGAACTGAGGTCTAAATAATAAATAAAAAAGAGCAGGGATAATTGTAGCTCTTTTTTTCTAATTTATTCAGAAGATTTTATGTCTAAAGTCTATTTTTATTTCCAGCATGTCGGCAGCCATTTCCCATGTTAATTAAATTGATAGATTTGTAGGAATCACAGAAGATTGTTATCAATCTAATCCTTGAACAAATAAGCAAATATTCAACTATGTATATGAAAATAATTAATTAGGTCTGTCCCCTGAGACAGATTTTGACAGCTCCGTGTAAATAAAGCAGCCACTATTTGACAGGAGTAGTGCATAGGCCTTTCTTATGAAGGAAGGGCCAAATAATATCAGTGGTTTCCTTACTGGTTTAATCAGAACCTCATCAGAGAAAAATGTTAGCTCTTCTGGAAGGTGTGACTCATAAAAGGGAATTATAGATGAAACAAGCCATATTTGTTCCATTAGAGTTCTACAGATCCCACACCCCTATGTGTTTGTTAATAACATTTTGGCTACTTTATTCATGTTTTTAGCTAAAGGTAAAAGTGTAAATCTGTTGAATTTCAGTGCTTTTCTCCTTAAAATGTGAAAAAAAGAAAAACAAAACTGAGCAGATTCCTTCTGGGCATGCTGATAGGGTGTAATCTGTGACCTCTGGGTTACCTGTACAGTCATGTGAGATATGGGTACTTTGGCTGAAGACATCACACGTGTCCTCTATCTGTCTATCTGTAGCCCACATAATATTATCTTATTTGACAAAGATTCCAGCTCTCATAGCAGCAGACTGCACATCTCTGCAATGACTCATTACATGCAAAGGCCTATGGGAAGACGGTAAAGGACTTTGTCAGACTGCATCAGTGTTATACACATACAGACATCGGCTGTGTCTGCGTACAAGCAGAGCCCGACATACATTTATGGGTGTTTCTTCAGCTATGGGCACTTTTTATGTCACAGGGGTTGATTTTTATTAAAACAGATTATTTCTCTTTACTCATCTTTTCAAAATTGTCTTGGAAACATTTTAACCATGCCTTATTTTAGTTACATTTATATACTGATTTTATTGTTTTATTCTATCTCACACCCAGACTTTCAGTCATATTTTTTAAATCTATTTTCACATGTGAACATCCAAACAAAGAGTATTTACTCTTTTAGACCTAAAAAATACTACCATTCCTCAGTAGTGTAATCCAAGTTAAATATAATTTGTAAACAGAATAGGTTTTATTGTACAGAATTTATAAACAAGCTGTAACTTTCTAAAATTATATTAATATTGTTCATGTAGGCTACTTTGGATGCTTAAAATGTCTAATTATTTTATTTTATTTCCACAATGTCATTTCTAAAACAGAATACTTTGGCGTGTTGTACAAACTTAAAAAAAAAATGAACCATTTCTTCTGCGATGCAAATATATCAGATGTTAGAGGAAAAAATTAAATAAACTAGTGAGAGTGTGAAAAGTGTTTTTCTGAAAGTCCATCGAGCCAAAAGTCCCTATGGTTGAAACAACGCCCTTATGCTGCCATATAATAAATGATAGAGTCAGATTATCCATTGTTAAAACCAACTGCAGAATGGAATGCCTGTCTTTCTGTTTTATTCTCTCTCTCTCTCTCTAAACAAGAACCATGTGTTTCTTCCTAAATCTTCATGTTCTCATAACACAGAGACTTGTTCACTAACCTTCCCAACACTGACCATCAGTGTCTCTCTGACTCATGCGTCTTCTACATAAAATGATCCCGACTGTAATGTGTTCTATATAACTGTTCATCAGTACATAATGATAATGTAATTGTAAACGAGTCTCCCACAGGACAGAGGTCACCCGTATCAAGGAACGCCCGGATTTAAATAGACACTTTAATTCTCCTCTGCTACGCCACAGATGTTGTCAAGGTTACTAGACTAAAATTCTAAAATGAACAAACACCATAAAGTAGAGAATGGAGTGAATGTCATTTTTACAATCAGCAAAATTTCCACCCCCTGGAGTTCTTTGGCAAAGCGACAACATCCAGGGACACAGTAAACCTGGCATGTTTTCCAGCATGCCCAGACCTCCATACAGGGCTTATCAGGCCTCTGAGCACATTCCACACAATGTCAGCTGGAGACAATGCTGTTACAATGCATGATAATCTATTTTTCCTCTCCTATTCTCTCTGCCCAAAAATCTTTCACTCTTTCCACCCTAAAAGTGCAATAACATGCAAAATTATTTGAGGACCCAGAATGTATGTGAAAATACAATAGGACGTTATTTTACACTCTAGATGTTCTGATTTTGATAGATGATAATAATAGAAAAACAAGTAATTATTTTGTATGATTTTTATTTTATTTTACTATTATATTATATTATATTATATTATATTATATTATATTATATTATATTATATTATATTATATTATATTATAATAAAATAAAACATTTAATTAAATTATAATATAATATAATATAATATAATATAATATAATATAATATAATATAATATAATATAATATAATATAATATAATATGAAAGATAGGACATTTATATTGGATTTTCTTACATTAGTCACCTTTTCCTTTTTGTACCCAGATACACATACAAGTCAGGAATGGGGTGATAATAGCTATCATCCCTCATTTCCTTGGCTTTTTGCACTATTTGCTAACGGGAAAGGCATGATAATATGGCTCCATTACTCTTCTGGCCGACCATACAACACCTCTGCAACTCACCTTCTCTCTCTTATATCTCTTTCCACGTTCAAGTGTTCCCAGTTATTAACTTTCTGAGAGTCTTTATGTTTGTTCAGCAATTATGAGGACCTGCATGATGATCGTGTGAAGATGGCTCTAATAGAATCCCTCTGTGGAGGTGGCCAGGACAGTCAAGAGCTCTAATAAGATCTTGTCAGCCTCGGGATGAGATTGTTGTTATCTCAATGGTTTCAGACACGCAGCGTCATGAAGGAAGAGGTGTGCCTTCTTTTGTTGCTTTTAATTCTCACTTTCTCTCACAAACTCATTAATCCATTCGTTCTCTCATTCTTTGCATGTATTTGAGTTCTCTATCTTGTAATGATGCCTCCAGATGTTTCTAATAAAACTAGTGTCAAGGAGGAGTATTGCTGGCAGATCTGCGCTTTTGAGAGCTGTTCTTCGACATTTAGGGAAAAATGCTTTAAGAGGACTGCAGGGCAGTAACTCAGCGCTCTTTGGGGAGGGGTGGACAGTTTGGCATGGCTTTGAAAGGGGCCCAAGGAAAGGCACTCCTGCATTTGTCTTTTTTCATCACGCTCCATGTTTCTGATTTCTGTGGCCGTGATACGAGTGATCGTTCAGGAAATGAGAGGGACCCAAATCTTTTTCAAACTTGTCATCGACATTAGAGATTTGCTCAGGCAGGTCATGCAGTCAGGCGGCTCAAATTATTATGTTTCAGAGAAAATAAGGACCAGGATGTCTGAGAAGCTCTTACCTTTGTTACATGCAGTTAAGCTACAAAGACACATGACAAAAAAATATAACCCAAGTCTGAGTTAAAGGTGAAGTGTGTCAGTTTTCCATGTTAAAATACCTCTGTTTAATGTGCAGTGACAAATATAAGTGAGCCTTTAGTAACAAAGACCTCTCATGCACAGTGTAAACACTTTAAATTAACCTTGGGTTAAGGCAATTCTAGTTAAATTCATATTTTACCCCAAGGTAGTCATTAATTGTGTATTCTTTTGCAGGATACATCATTTTTGCAAACACTGGGTTAATGTTTCAAAATTGTATTTAAATGTGTGTAATTAGTTTTTATAAAATGCTATATAAAAGAATTAACAAGATTATATTATATTATATTATATGATATTATATATGCAAGTGTACAACTCATAATTTTAATAACAGCTTGAAACATGTAAAAAGGTCTGGCAGTTATTTTTCTGTCAGATGCTTTAACTAAACGTATATGATCTGTTTTACTGTTTTTACAACTGTAAAAAGCTCATGAATATTTAATGAGGTAAGCTGGTTTGGTTTATGATTGGTTGTCTGTAATGCATAGTTTTTCACTGCAAAATGCGCAGTATGTGTTTGTTTGTTTTTTCTTTTTTCAGTTTTCATTTTTTCTCCTGTGAAGTGCTTTGTTGATATGAGAAACCCCTCAAACCGAGATAAATCATTTTTACAACTTCGATTGTACCCCTTCGTGGAACATATTTACTTTCACTGTGAAGAGACAAATCACTTTCTTGAAACTTATCTTGTTGCATCTGTTTGGGATGCAGTGTAGGACAACTTCAAAGTTACACCACCACATTTTACCTGCTGGGTCATTTTTATCTGTCCCAGAAATATGCACTATCATCAGTCACCATGAAATATGAGCAAGCATAAATCTCTCTGCAGTACCTCAAGTGAAATGAAGTGCACTGTTTGATCACAAGCATGTGGGACATTTCTGTTTTGTGTTATTTTTATGGATTTGTATCTTGGGGTTGTTTCAAGGCTGTCAATATCTCTCGGTTGTTTCCTTTGCTCTGTGACACATCTTTCTGGAGACGTCTCGGAGTGGTAATTATTTGAAGATGCAGAGCTATTTTTTGTGGTTCAGGGATGCTAGGCTCTTGCTATCCTTTGATGTACATCATCATGGGACTGGATAGTTTAATAATCATTTAATGGAGTGATACTGTTTGACTAATTAACATAGTTGGTTTATGCACTATTGGTTTTTGATAATTTTCTGGTAAGATCCGCTTGGTCTTACTTATCCCCGAGGCCCTGGCCTTGTTTCTGAGGTCATCTTGTGATCCTCGTCTCATGTCTGCTCGACTGTTTGGCATTCTTGGAATGGAATGTGAAACCGAGTGGACGCCACCACCGTAGTTGTCGTGGCAATGCAATTTACAGCCCGTTAACCCTGGAATTAGCATTGAGTCCAAATGTTGTCCTTCATCACTGCAGGTCCTCAGATTTGAACAGATATTAACCTTTGCAAAGGTCAAGGAAATCCTGGGCCTCTCGTGTTTGCAGATATAACCTTGTGCATGACTGGACTGGAAAACAGGTTCTGTAATGACTGGCTCCAGCCGAGACAGCAGGAAATGCAATTACCCTTTCAAGAAACTGCGTTTACAGACCCAGTTGTAAATGGCTATATGTAACAATGCCTTGAAACGTGAGTTCAGTTCAGTGTGCAAATCATACTATGAATGTCAGGTGATATGACTTTTGAAAATAATATTTGAACGCAGTTTTAAAGTGTAATCTGTCAAGATCTGTCTCATGCAAACAGAATTAAAACAAAATTACCCTTTGTGCATTATCTCAAATACTTTTCTGTGATATTCTTCACTTCAAAACGTATGAAATTTCCTCAGAAATTGCTAGTAAATTTAGTAAAGAAAAGTAAAGAAACTGAAATATACTGCAATACAACTTATCAACATAATTGTTTACGTGTTTAGATAAAAAGAAAAAAAGAAAAAAATTATCTTAGTATTTTTGTCTTGTACAAATATCTCAACATTCTTAAATCAAGACACATTTACTTGAGAAACAAAGTGATTTATGATATGAAGTAAGAAAAGAAAAGTCAAAATAAAGTGAGAAACAAGAACAAAAAATCTGCCAAGGGGTGAAAAAAACTAAAATAATCATTTAGATGGCAAACAAAATTACCCCACGGGCAGATATTTGTTCTTTCTGTTTGATGTCTAAACCTACTTTATGTTTTTATCATTTGTAAATACTAGTGAATATTTCTAATGTAATATAAAGAATTTAAGTGTAGTAGGCCCTATATGTAATTTTAAGGCACTCTGCCTTTTTTTACTTGAGCCTTAAATAGGGGTGTCAGAATTCCCCTTCCCCCAAACCCCCGCTCGTAATTTGCACCCTAGTTAAATCCCTGATGTCTAAATGCCATATAGCTCCTTGGTTTAAAAGTGGTATGGCATTGGGTATCAGGGTAACATTTTATCACATCTAAAACCACAGGAATGCGGTTATGTCGAAAGGAAATGTCTCCGTTGATGGAAGCTTCATTCTACTTCAACAAAACACCTCTTCAGCGGCCATATCACCTGTCAAATCTCTTTTATGAACCATGACTAAACGCATTTGGCCAGGCTTTACAGCACAGCAAGCTAATGCTGGAAAAGCCACTTCAGTGGAGCCATCAATTTAAGGATATAGACCACAGATAATATCAGGCAGGAAGAGAAACTTGGATCTTTCATTTCTGACCGAGCTTGACTCTGGCAAACAGTTTTATACTGCCGTTATTTCTTGGGACGTTTTCACATAGCTTGCAGGCTACAAGATTTTGTTGACCCGAGGAGCTGAACCGTGAGGGCAGCACAGCTAAAGAAGAACTGGGACATGCTGGCAGACTTCAGACGCCGTCATCTCCTTCTTGCCCAAACAGACAGACATAAAAAGCTTAGATCTGTGTGGCAAGAGCTCTGGAGCCAGCAGAGTCAGAGGACGTGTGTGCAGTAGCTTAATTCAAGAGGTTATCCTGCCATGGTAAAGCAGTGACTAAGACTCATTTTAAGATCAGGAACAAAGAAGGAACACTACAGTGAATGCTCAGTACAGCAGTGTGGGTTTGAATGCAGGTTAAATCATGTTTCAGTGGAATATAAAAATTCAAGAAACTATATAATCATTGTTCAGTCATGTAACTTCATTATCAAAAATGATCAGTTGGATTAGAAAATGCAGTTTATAATGAATGAACGCACAAATTAACATATGCATGTATGTATATGTATTTGTTTATTAATAGGTTTGTGCAAATTGGATTTGAATGCAATTCATAATATATACAATTATATACAGTAAATACATAAACAATATTTATTCACTTTTTTATTTATTATAAACTGTATTGCTAATTTTATTTATAATCTTTGTGTTAAATAACTGAGTTAAATAATTGTTGGATGGAAAGTGTTTATCTTTGAGCTTTTTTTTAATTATGAAACAAACTTGAATAAATAAATGAATTTTTTTTTAAATTATTATTATTTTAATTCTTCGGCAATTTATTTTGAATGCAACTAGAATAAATAAAATATAATACATTTAATTCCTCATTCCAGTGTGTGTGTTATAGTCGCCTCTATAAAAGATTAGCTTGATGTGCTTGTTCGTGTCAGAATGGTTATGTGGCAGTTACACTTCTAGGGATTTTGTCCTAAATTGGGTTCAAGCAGAGGTAAACTGGGACAAACACCGCCACCAGCTGATTCAACACAGACCATCGGGGCCTTAGACACAGTTCAATCATATACTTTTGCTGTCACTTTAATATGCAGCGAGTTAATACACGAATGCAGGCGGTGTGAGTGTTTGCATGTGCACATGCATTAATGCATGTTAGTGAGTAATCAGCATATTTCATTATTTCATATGCATTGCGAGATCAACTTGATAATGCAGAAACATCATCTTTAGCTCTTATAAAACCACGGATTATGATCATTTATACTATTAAAGCTGGAAGGAAATTAAACTTCTCTGAAAAAGAAATCATCATTATGACTGGTGAGATTATGTGAATGCGCTACCTCATTTTTTATAATCAGCAAATTTAAACTCGACTTCTTGAAAATGCACAGATTAGATTCAAAAACAGTATCAGAGCTAGAAGGAAATTAAACTTTCCGGGCAAGAATAAGCGAATCATTTCCTGACTTTAATAAAAACTTTCCACTATCTGGATAAATCTTGAGAAATTTATGAGCATCTGCAACGCAAGCTCTTCCTTCTGAATAAAACATTACTTTTGCCCCTTGAAATTTATGACTGTACGCTGGAACGTTTCTGGACCTACCGGATGATCGGCTAAGGGAGGCTAGAAGCTGGACTTGTAGCACGGAGCGGAAAAAAAGCAACAACGCAAAGATATTCTGTAAGATGTCTGTCGCAGAAGAATGAACTGAGATTTATGTCAAAGGAAAAGAAACTCCTAGTACTGAACTGAAAAATGGCCTTCAGCGTCTCACAGACCTGTGTCATGGCTCATGTGATTTATGAGTTCTATGAGGTTTCGACTTTAGTGTGGGAAGCAGCTGCCAAAGTGTTTTGACAGCACTGAGACGGAATATTAGAACCGGCCCCCCTCCAGAAAATACACCCTGGCCCTCAGAAGCCCACAGCACAGCAGGGAACATCCACCCGAGATGAGCAGATAGGACAGGAGACTGATCCATCTTATCCAAAATCGGGTGACAGGACCTCCGCTGAGTTTGCGTTCCGCTTCGTTTAGGGAGATTTGTCTGAAGAGGGTGAATAAAGCAGAGTAAACAGGGCCGTGGTGCGCATGGTGCTCGCTGAAGGAGAGAGAACATTTCGCAAAGACAGAAGAGCCTCTAATAGAGATAGAGATCTGAGTGCTCACGGCCCTCACGTCTGGCAGCCGAACAGACAACATGACTGATTACATGAGGGGGATTTTTGCAGCCTCTCCATGGAGAATAGTTCTAGTGAAGAGGGAATGACATGAAACCACTGGCTCATATCACAATAGAGTCCAAGGATGCCAGACAACTGACATACGCAAGGAAAAAAAAAAAAGACCAGTCGCTCCCATTCCACTGTAATGACTTGACAAGTTTTCTTTCCTGATGTTTTTCCTATAAGGAGGATGATTTCACTCTTAACGATCAAAAGCGTGGTGGTCATGTTTTCCTTAGCAATGAGACTTTTAGCCTCATGCTTTATTTAAACATAACTGAAAATGAACAAAATTTTCTCTGTGTGGGGTGTAAACACTGTGGGGGGTCTTGCAATTTAGATGATGTCCGTCTAGCTACGTAGAAAAACAATAAAAACGTAGTGCAGTTGAATGGAAAAACACACTGTGTTCACTGTCTTACACAGTCTACCTTTAGTTTTTCTGTCAAAGGTAAAAGGACAATCCGTTTCAGTCTCCCCCTGAAAACAGCAGTTAAATGTGATCCTATGCTGTCATTCGACGCGGTGACAGGCATGCAACAGGAGCTTGTTTTCTTTAAAGACAGGTAGTCTGGCTCCATGTGTGTACATTGTATCAGGACAAACTCTGGATTCGACCCAAACTATTATCTGATGATATGATGAATCGCAAATGACTTGCTCTTGTGAAAAAGAACTACACTTTATACTTTAATTATACTTTTAAGATTGTCTCACTCAGTATATTTCTGGTTTCCTAGTCCAAATATATCTAAACATTCTAGAAGCAAAATTCTATAAGGTAAAAAGTCATGTTTTCTGAAAAGTGTGTCAAAATTAAGTGATTTTAAGCTTTGAACAAGAAATATTATATATATGCGCCACTGCCACATTTAACCAGTGGAAAGGCTTCATGTGGATTTATTTTATCTTTCATATAGCCACATTTCTCAGGCTTTACAAGTGTTGTGTTACTTGTTTTGGGCACTTTTTGCTTTATTATTCAGACAGGACAGTTTGGTTTGATAGGAAACAAAGTGAATGAAAAAGAGGGTGACAATATTGGAAAACCAAGATTCGATCTCATGTTGTACAAGGTGCACTGCAAGGTTTGTCCAACTGCACTGCAAGGTCAGAGCATTGCCCACAAGGACAACTGATATAAATGTATGTACATTTTGCTATAAACCAAATAGATCTCAGAAAATCTTGACTATTCTATCTGATCTATTTTTCATCTATTTAATCATCCATCTGAACCTCAGAAGGTAGATTCAGAAAACAAACATTTGCAAATACTTCAGATTAATAAGTATTATAGTCTTTAAATGTCCATGTTGGCAACACCTGTTGGTTTTTACTCTTTAATTGGAAGTGTCCTTTTGGATCTCCTAAGATTCCTGCTCTAAAATGTTTCCTCCTTCTGTCTGGCTAATCCTCAAAAGGAAGTCAGTTTCTAATTAATTCATCATCTCATATTTCCTGTCATAAGGCAGGGGGCGGTATTGATTATTACTGAGTAGGACACTCAGAAAGGTCAGCCTCCAATTGCACTGATGTTGCCCTGCAATCTGGAGATGGTCTTCTTGATTCAGATCTGTCCCGGTGTGCTTAACGGGTCCTGGGACAGATTAACTTCCCACTGCAACCAATCAGTCTCCTTCTGTCAGCTATTTGGAAATCCACAGGGGGCATCCTCAACAAAAGTGGCCTACCCACAATCCCTTTCTCTGTGGGGTCAAGGGCGAGACTTACTGGGAGACTATGAGTGCAGGGGCTCTCAAAGGTCTGACCTGCTCAGGTTTTCCATTCTGATGAGTGGGTTTGCCTCAGAAACTCTAATTGGCAAACAAATCAAACATAATTGCGCATTTTCTTGCATGAACTTCGACTGCTAATCCAAAACATATGGGTTCCTTTTTCAATGGCCCATAGTGCTTGGACTTAATGCAACCTATATGTGTTCTATGCTATTGTATAGCTGTTTAAATTATGATGGGAGTATTTTTTTTTATTTCACAGTATTTTGGTAAGTTTGCTCATTCTCTTTAAGCACTCAGATTTTCCTGTTATCCACAAACAGTACAGAGGAGACATATTTCTATCTGAAAATATGCTGATTTGAGTGAAATCTACAATGTTCAAGCACACCGCCTGCAGTTCTTATGGCAAATTTAACCTCATGAATATGGATTATAAAATGCTGATGTAGTTTTGCAACCTTCCAAGAGCATCAGGTCACATGATTATAATAACCGAAAAGGAATATTTCAGCATTAGATTTTAAGTAGGTTGTTACAAAAGGTCAGGCTCCAAAATCTGGAACATTTAGTCAATCTTTTGGAAATAGATTTCAATTAGAATGTTAGAATTAGAATGTTTACTTTCATTTTTGAAATCCAAAGATATGCTGTATCATGTTTTTTTATTTTATTTTTATTTTTTAATGCATATTTATTATTTATAAATACATTTAATTTAAAAGAGAGATATATTAATGGGGAAATTAATTATTGAAACCATTAATTTGTAATGAAATATTATATTTATTTTGATATAAATGAATATGTATATTTTTAAGATTTTTACAAATATTTTTAAAATCCAAACATTTCTTTTATGTGTAATAATATAGCATCTCCTAGAGTTTTTTCTCCCTACAGTTATAATCAAATTATTTGTCTGTTTGTTGTTTTTATCTATTTTCTGTATATCACAATTTTTTCCTCCATGTGTAATAAGGCGTATGTCGCAACCCTAGTATGGATGCTCCTCCTGAGCTCATTATGGGCAGCTGCCTCTTCATAAGCATGCTTAATATGCTGTATCTGTAGTTACATGTTTGCATCAATCTTTCTAGTCAGCTGAATTCAAGTCAAATTAATTCAGATTCATGAATGCCTTTGTTGGGTGTAAGCATGTTCAAAGAGCTGACAAGCTTTTACAAGGTTATAGCAGATAAGACAGACACCCACACGGGGGAATTTGCAGCACATTATGCAAATGGATGCATTAAAGTGAGTGGCTTACACTGTACAGACATGATATGGAGCCAGTTAATGTGATTAGGTTCCTTTAGGACAGACACATCACCTTATCTGCTTTAATTGGCATCAATCACATCTACAGTTTGCATGCAAAACCAAATTAAATTGAATGTGTTATGAGTTGAGGAACCAAAGCATTTTGTTCATGCTTGAAGACTCAGAAACAGAATGACTGCCAGAATAAACAAAATATTAACCATAGCTGTTAATACTATATTTTAATAATTAATTTAAGTAATAGTTGTCGTACCATCCTGAGTCTGAGCACAACTCTTCAGCACTGTGGTAATGTCCTTAACAACAACTCTTATAGCCTCAAAGAGCCTCAAAAAGGTTCTTTATGGAACCATTTAGACAAAAAGGTTAATTTATGGTATCGTGAAGCACCTTTGTTTTTAATAATGTACTTGGATCTCTTTGAGACATTAAGGCACTCTGTGGCTGGAGGTCGGTGCAGTGTCTCTGAAGCTAACTGAAAAATAAATACACATAACATGCCAGAGTGCATTTTGGGAACAAAACCCAGGTACTCGACCTCAAAGCTTTGATGGGCATTTTTAATTAAAGACAGATCCTCTTTATTGCATCTCTAAATAACTGAGCCTCGATTCACGTCTGGATTCATGTGAGTGGAGCTCTGATCACAGATATAGCTGCATGTTCTGAGAAGACAGAAATAAGTAGCATGCTTCCATTATCATTTGGCTCCACAGTGGACAGATTGCTGTGCTGTTGTGGCATGTGCTTCCTCCGTTTGCTGATGTATGGCAGTGATGTTGCAAGAATGGAAATGTGAAGGTATCTGGAATTTTTCAGAACTTTTTCAAAAATGTTTAACGTAATTTAAATGTTGTTTGGATGACAACAGCACCCACATTCTATATTGCTTGCACTGTATGCATTTACATGAAGCTTTGAAAACATAAATGTTTTATTTAATTTAAATGTTTTACCACTAGTTTGAATCAAACTGTCAATTTAAGCAAACAATGCTTCCCTATGTCCTGGTGTTTTGAGCTTTTTTATAATTTACATGGTTTGTCACTAGGGGGCCTTGATGTGAACCCATGAACCAATGTCTTAAGGCCCTGGCATACTTCAAACGAAGTTCATTTTGGTTAATCGATTGGGGGCAAAAAGAAGTTTGAAAAGGCTGAGCGACGGTATACTGTTTTCGAAAATTCCGACACCCCCATGCTATAAGGTGTAACATTTATTTGAAACACATATATTTGGTTCTTGCTACCTTATATCTTTACTCTTTCCTTTCAATCTTAATGGCTTTGGAAAACTTATCCCGGATGTTTCTCTGCGTCGCTTTTTGCATAACTCCAGATTGTCGACACCAAGCTTCATTGCAGTTTCTTTTTAGGAATTAAATACTTTCTCTGAATCTTTAAAGTCTCTCTAGCTATTCGATACAGTGTATTCAGGAGATGCTGTCCTTTGCTCAGATCTCTGTAGAATGAGAAATGAATCCGGGAAAGAAAATTGCGCGTCAAAGAAGGTGGCGTTCCAGAACACACCCACCAATTTTGTAACCGCCACGGACCAATGGAAGCTCAAAGGTGTTTAGGAGCCTAAACAAACTCCCCCAGAAAGTTCGCTTTGGTCAGCTGTTTTGGACTGCTGAAACGAACTCAAAATTAACTTTGTTTCTGCCTGATTTTTTTCGATTTAGTTTGAAGTATATCAGGGCCTTTAATTGATAATTGCATGTACACACCTTGACCAGCAGTTTTTAGCTAGCTTGTGGTGTTTTGAGCGCTTTAAAACAATAAGTCATTTGTGAATCAATTGGTACGAATGATTCAGTTTCAAAAAGCTCAGTTTTTCTAGAAGGCTCTTTTGAATCTGCTTCATGAAGCTTTGCAGCCTCAACGCCTTTTGTTTCAAATCAGTGTCATGTTATGTCATATCGTTTGAAGTCGTTTTATAATTTAGATAGTTTGCCACTAGGGGGGCATTGACCCAAAGTGCACCCATAACTAACATATGGTTTTAACTGATCTTTTATCAGTTTTAAAATGTAGGACCGTTTTAATTACTAACTCGTGAATAATGAAAAAAGAACAGTTAATTGATAGTTAATTGTCTGTGCTTGGCCTAATTAGCCAAGACTTTCTATAAACATACTAAATAAACAGTACAAGAACAGAAATTATGCAGTTTCATGGTATTTAATAATTTATAGCTTTCATTTAATACATTATACTTTAATGAAAACCTTTGCAAGCGGTTTGTAAAATGTGTTTTGGCAAAGTTATCATTGAATTTGGACATTTTGACCAGCGGGTTTCGCTGTAGTGTTTTGAGTGCACTTTAAAATAGTGAAGGGATTGGTACAATTGATTCTAATTCCAATTTTTTTACCTTAACATGAGCGATCAACAAGCGATGACCTTAACATGGCATCAGATTTCTTTACTACACAGCAGAAATCTTTTGTAACACCACAAGTATGAAACATAAGCAAACAACAAACAGCTTTGACAACACACACTGCACTTTTGGCACTATAGACCTAAATGAGGAAAACCACATAAATGTAACATGAGTTAATACAGATTCTAAAACTTCAGTTTCTCATGAACCATTTCACACAAGGGGTGTATGCAGTCCAAACTTTGTCTTTTTTTTTGGAGCCTCCCGCAAGACACGCTGGGTAACTATGTTTACTTAAATAAGTACTAATTTCTTTAGAATTTAAAAAAACCCATCATTGCTCACATTTATAATGAAATCTAAATGTACTTCTCTTCATTTAGTAATGTTGTAAAAATACTCATATACATATATTCTCAACAAAATAACTAAAAACAAAAACACTACTCAGTATAGCTATATAATGTTCACATGGTCGTTTAGTTAAAACAAACTATTATACATCAATAATAGAAACACATGATGCTTAACATATTGTAACGTCATCCCCAAACACAGCGTTAATCAGTAACAAACACAATAAAACTGAATTTGTCAGCCCAGCACTACACTTTTGGCACTTCAGGCTTACATGAGGGTAACCTCACAATGCCAACATGTAATAAAAAAAGCTAATTCTAAAACTACAGGTTTTAATGAACACTCTCCCAAACTGTTTTACATAATTTAAGACAATAAGTCAAGTATTTAGTCCGAACTTAGTCTTTTCTGAACCTGCTGCAGGGTATGCTGGGTAACTGGCTGCACTCATTCTTTTTTTCCTCTAAAAAAGCAATACTTTTTTTCCATCATTACATTTTTTTAAGGTAAGTGGTTGCAAACAATTTATTTTAGCTGCATTTAATTAAAACAATATATATATATTTGTTGAAAGTTAGTTAACTAAATTCCGATTAAGCTGTTAATGTGCAGCTCCTTCTGCACCCACAGATAATGCCTGCTTAGATTTAGGAAAAAGGGTAGCAATCGTAATGGTGTGCTAATGACTGATCCATGAAGCTGCTTTTGTGCAAGTTCTCCATGCTATTCACACACACTACAAGGGAAAGAGTTGAGCATTATATCACTATCACGTTAATTTAGGAGCATTACACAAAATCTGCTAGCGGCAAGCACAATCCGGCTCATTGTTTAGCAGTTTGAAGGCATTGAGCTGAGATTGAGGGGGAGTCGCTCTGATGGTAAAACACCACCACGACAGGCCCAGGGGTTTCACATTGTTTCACTTTTAATTGAAAAAGTTAACCTTATATAACTCATGTAAGTGTTTTTTAATCACCCAGTCTTTGTAATTGCTAATGGCAGTCATCAAAAACCATTTACCCACATGTATTTCATCTACTGCAGTCAACATAATGCAATCTTCCTGGGCTGAATTAAACTCACGACTCGATTGCTGGATAAACTGTGATCTAATTAAGCAAATCTTCCAATGCAGAATTTAAAATCATAGCCAAACTCACTTAAATGAAAAGGTACTGATATAGAAAAGTCAGTTAGGTCGGCCTCATTTTGGATTTAGTCTTTTCTTTGATGCATATGCTGTGGATCACCTGGTTTCTTGTGGTTCTTAAAAAGATGTGAAAGGCATGGCTTTAATTGTGGGTTTTTGCGTCTATGGTGTAATGCATTCAAACTCAAGTCCAGCCACAGATCGTAAACAAGAGAGGCAAACTCATTAGCATGTGGGGAGTTTTTTATGAGAATGTTGCATTGAAGCACTTAGTTTTCAAGCCTCTGTCTATTTTGTATCTGTTAAAGGAAATTTTGTGATGCATTGTAGCATTATGCGTTTTTTTTTTCTCACATTACATTAAATTCATATAATGCAATTAACACTGACATATGGGTTTTTTGACTTGAAGGAATATTTCCCTCAAAACTGAAAATTGTTGTAATTTACTAACCCTCATGTCGTTTCAAACCTGCATGACTTTATTTATCACGTGCAATGCAAAAGATTTGTATGGAAGTATAGGAAAGGTAAGTTTGAGTATGAATATTTTATTCACTTTCAAAAGTGTTAATATAAATATATTGAACAAGGTCAATAGTCCATCCATCCATCATCTTCCGCTTATCCGGGGCCGGGTCGCGGGGGCAACAGTCTAAGCAGAGATGCCCAGACTTCCCTCTCCCTAGCCACTTCCTCCAGCTCTTCCGAGGGAACCCCGAGGCGTTCCCAGGCCAGCCGGGAGACATAGTCCCTCCAGCATGTCCTAGGTCTTCCCCGGGGCCTCCTCCCGGTAGGACATGCCTGGAACACGTCCCTGGGAAGGCATCCAGGAGGTATCCGAAATAGATGCCCGAGTAACCTCAGCTGGCTCCTCTTGATGTGGAAGGGGAGCAACGGCTCTACTCTGAGCTCCTCCCGAGTAACCGAGCTTCTCACCCTATCTCTAAGGGAGCGCCCAGCCACCCTACAGAGAAAGCTCATTTTGGCCGCCTGTATCCGGGATCTTGTCCTTTAGGTCATGACCCACAGCTCATGTCCATAGGTGAGAGTAGGAACGTAGATTGACCGGTAAATCAAGAGCTTTGCCTTACAGCTCAGCTCCTTCTTCACCACGACAGACCGGTACAGCGACCGCATTACTGCAGAAGCTGCACCGATCCGTCTGTCAATCTCATGTTCCATCCTTCCCTCACTCGTGAACATGACCCCATGATACCTGAACTCCTCCACTTGAGGCAGGAACTCTCCACCAACCTGAAGTGGGCAATCCACCCTTTTCCGACTGAGAACCATGGCCTCGGACTTGGAGGTGCTGATTCTCATTCCAGCCGGCTGCAAACTGCCACAGTGCACACTGAAGGTCCTGGTCTGAGGCCAACACGACAACATCATCCGCAAAAAGCAGCGACGAAATTGTATGGTCCCCATACCGGACACTCTCCTGCCCTTGGCTGCGCCTAGAAATTCTTTCCATAAAAATTATGAACAGAACCGGTGACAAAGGGCAGCCCTGCCAGAGTCCAACATGCACCGGGAACAGGTCTGACTTACTGCCGACAATGCGAACCAAGCTCTTGCTCCGGTCGTACAGGGACCGAACAGCCCTAAATAGGGGGCGACCGACCCCATACTCCCAGAGCACCCTCCACAGGATGCCGCGAGGAACACGGTCGAATGCCTTCTCCAAATCCACAAAACACATGTGGACTGGTTGGGAAAACTCCCATGAACCCTCCAGCACCCTGGAAAGGGTATAGAGCTGGTCCAGTGTTCCACGACCGGTACAAAAACCACACTGGTCCTCCTGAATCCGAGGTTCCACTATCGGCCGAATTCTCCTCTCCAGTACCCTGGCATAGACTTTCCCAGGGAGGCTGAGAAGTGTGATCCCCCTATAGTTGGAACACACTCTCCGGTCCCCCGGTCAATAGTATGTTTTATAAATATCATGAATTATAAATTTTTCGAGCAGCTGCACCACGTGAAATTTTACAACCTGAACTAACCGTGTCTTGTCGAAAATTCAAATTATTAACACAAAAATAAGCAGCGAAGCAGTTTTTGTTAAAATACTTACTTTGACACACTTAATAGCTAGTAAATTTAGCAAATAAATACAAAGAAATAATGAAACATTTTAAAGGGGGGGTGAAATGCTAGTTTTCACTCAATATCCTGTTAATCTTGAGTACCTATAGAGTAGTGCTGCATCCTTCATAACTCCAAAAAGTCTTTAGTTTTATTATATTTATAAGAGAAAGATAGTCTGTACCGATTTTTCCCGGAAAAACACGAGCGCCTGGAGGCGTGACATGTGGGCGGAGCTAAAGAATCACGAGCGCGAGTAAGCTTTTGCGTTGAGAGCGTTTGGAAGCTGTGACATTACCGTGAGGAAAAAAAACATCCAAAACAAAACATGGCTAACAGTCAGATTCAGCGTATATTTATGATCCAGAATCAGATCCAGAGGCTGAAATTTAACAAAAGCAGCATCAGCAACGACGTCTCTATGTTAGGGCTGTGCAAAAAATCGAATGCGATTTTCATGTACATCTCATCAGTAAAGACACTCCTGTAATTAGAAGTATATCTCCAGCACGTGTGTTCAGATCAGGGTTGCCAGGATTTCACAACAAATCCTGCCCAGTTGCTTCTCAAAACTAGCCCAATCCTGCTTCCAGAAGGTTCCCCGATAAAACATTGCTTCCCGGGGTTAAAATATACGTTTTTTTAGCAGGGTTGCCTTGGTAAAATTCGCGTTTTAGGGGCTAAATATCACGTTATTTGTATTGGGGTCGCTGTGACCTGCGGACATGAAAAACAACCACCACAGACTTGGCAACACTGGTTGGCATTTACTACACCGAGCCGTAATTCACTGACAATCTACACAAAATCGATGTTAAAATCGCAGGCGATTCTTTGTCGATTTTGAAAGTGATTTTGTGTCAGTTGATGGTAGACTACGGCTCTGTGTAGTAACTGCCGCTCCACCTGAACCAGTGTTGCCAAGTCTGCGGTTGTTTTTCATGTCCGCGGTTTGAAGCAATCCCAATACCAATAACGTGATATTTAGCCCCTAAAATGCTAATTTTACCAGGGAAACCCTTCCCGAAAATTTATATTTTAACCCCGGGAAGCAATTTTTATCGGGGAACCTCCCGGAAACGCGATTGGGCTAGTTTTGGACTAGTTTTAAGAAGCAACTGGGCAGGATTTGTTGTGAAAACCTGGCAACCCTGATCTGAACGCACATGCTGGAGATATACTTCTAATTACAGGAGCGTCTTTACTGATGTGAGGTGCATGAAAATCGCATTTGATTTTTTGCACAGCCCTAGTATGTATTGAAACTGTATATATTTGCTTAGCGGTTTTGGAAAATGACTAAGTTCCACTTTATGTCGTCTTTTTTTTTTTTTTTTTTTTTTTTTTAAGCTGTACATGTGGAAAGTGCAGTTTGATGACAACATCGCATTTTGTTTACAACAATCATCTTCGAAATGCAGGGAACAAACAAAAACACTTGCACAACTCCGTTGATGCTCTGTAAAAATAAACTCCGTCCACTTGTCCCTTAATCCTGTTTTTTTTTGGTAATCTGTGCAGGGTTGTCTTGCCCTGGCAACCAAAAACACACTTCTTTTGTGACAATTCGCTCTCGCTCTGATCAGTGAATGTCTCTGCTGTGCTATACGGGAGCGCGCGCTCTTCCGGGAGAAGTGCCCTTAGGACCCATATAAGGAAATTCCGCTCCATCTAACGTCACACAGACCCATACTCGAAAAAAACTTTCCGAAACTTGTGACAAACCGGAAGAGGTATTTTTGGAACAAAAATACTCCTTCAAACATACAACTTAATTTTTGAAACTCTGTCCATGTTTAGCATGGGAATCCAACTCTTTAACAGTGTAAAAAACTCAGTATGCATGAAATAGCATTTCACCCCCCCTTTAAGTAGAAAAACTGAAACTGTATTTTCTTGTAAAATATACTCCAATAATCTTTATATACAACTTTAAAAAAATTGATGTATAAGCAGATTTTGTTGTTGTTTTACATTGTACTTGATAATGTAATGTGCTTTTCAAGGAATTAATGAGGCTTTATTTTCTTCATTATGATATCTGGACAGTTGTATCACCCTGACATGTCTGACTTTATGCCCCCAAAAATGTCAAAACGTGTTTTAAAATTAAATTCATAATTTACTGTGTATCATAATGAGGCATATCCAGTGCTTTACAATTCGCTTTTTGTCCTTTTGACAGCCTGTAGAAACATCAAAAACACCTATAAAGAGTCAAAAAAATGCTCTCTGTGTATTTGAAATCAGATAAACATATCCCCTGTGTGGATAACACTCTGTCACATGCTTTTTCGAGTGTATCACTGTATCCCTTTATCTTGTACAAAGCATTCCCCTTCCTCAGCTGTTCTCCTCAGGGACTCGTTCCAACCTTTTCTCACAGAGATCTCGTCGTTGTGTGAGCTCCGGCGGCACTGCTTCAAACACGTCTCGTGGTCATGAGATCGCAGGCTGATTCTGTCGGCTGGGCTTGTGAGCAGATGCACGTGCGTCAGGACCCCGTGCTGTCTTGCAGGACGCCCGAGTGACGGCGTGGGAATGTGGGCCGTTTGATCCACTCTCAGCCTCTCTGCTTTTGTGAGTGCATAAAGAGTCAATGCATTGATCCAGGCCAGATATAGGGCGCGAGGCTTGGTATTGAACTGATGCCTAGTGCACTGGCTTAATGTGGAGGGGAGATAATGGTCACACTGTTGTTTGAGTGACAGACTGTGCTGCATGTCAGAGATGAACACATTAGATAACGTGACCAAAAGAAAAAGTGTGTCAGACCAGATGGGTAGAGCATATTTAGTCACTCAAAAATCACTCTCTTTGACATTTAGCCGCCTTATAATACTTAGTACATTCCACGCAGATAATGGTCAGCTGGTCATTATTGCAAAATAAAACTTGTATGGACCTAAAGGGTTTTATTTTGCAATAATAATCAGCTGACTGTACATTCACATAATAAGAAAGAAAGAAAAATAAGGATGCACTGTTATTAAAATTCTTGTAGATACCAACAAGCCAATAATGGTGTTTTGCCTAATAAAAAAAAATAATAATAATATAATAATATAATATATGTGAAAAGAGCATACACAAAAAAATAAACAAATAAAAAAAAATAAAAAAATAAAAAAACATTTCTCATTTCATTCATGGTGTTATTTTGCCATTTAATTGTAATACACAAATGTGGTTCAGGTTATGGGAATTAAATGTCCCCACAGAAATGGAAATATCCAAAATCCTTGTTCTTGTCAGGACTATTTTTGATCCCCATGAAGAAACAAGCTTATAAATCATAAAGAATGAAGTTATATACAGTATCTCAGCCAGTAATGCAAATTAGGATATTGCTTTAAAATTATATCACAACAATTATAATGAATAGTCGAATTCTGGTATATTTTGAAACATTTTAAGAGTATAAAGTATGTAGAATCTCAAACCAAAACTCAAATGTGGGCTAAAGTAGACATTCATCTTCCCATCTTGTCAGCTGTTTTGTCATTTGTGCTTTAAAATACTGCGTTTTTATATTTATAGTCAGTAATGTGGAAGGACCACAGTGTTTTGCTCATGTCTGTCATCGTCTACATCAGTTTGAAGAATTTCCCCTTTTAAAACAGCTCAATAAGCAATTGAGGTCCATCCATAAGACAAGATTCAATTATTTCTTTAGTTAAATGTATTTATGGAGGCAATTCATTTTTTCTTCGGTTCGGACAGTGGCCATGGCGGCCAGCCAAGAGATACAGAGATAGAGATAATCATTCAAGTGTAAGGGAACGCTTCGTTTCACTGTTCGACCACTTTAGGCACTAAAATGAGCTTTTTATTCCTGGATTGAGAAATATGATTTATAATTGTACTTTTGTCTAGATTCCTCTCTGTGCAGTTGTTCCAGTAGTGAAAAGCACAGGGAAAAGGCTGGTTTTCACACAGGAACGGTTTCAAAACTGATATATTTCAGTACGTTTAACTGTTAATGGCAGGTTCCTTTGTGACAACTTTCCCCATGTAGTGTAACATGACATGTGAGGCCCCCTAAGGGAACTAAAAGATCGTGAAGCTTTTCCAACCTTTATCCTTCTCAGTTCTCAGAAAAGAGGCATTAAAGTGAGTTCTGGCATATGAGTTCTTATCATGGGACGTGGGTTTTGGCGTTGACCTCATAAGACTTCACAGATCAGGATTGGATGTCAGTGGTTTAGAGTTGTATTTTTATTCTCATCCTTCCAAACCTCCTTTAATTTAAGGCAAAGAGCCAAGCCTAACAATCCCACAGCACAGCCGACCAGAGAAAGTTATCATCGGGCCATAAAATGTAGCCTATAAATCTGGTCTATATGGCTGCTCTTCAATTACCCCAGACGAGCTAGAAATTACCCTCATGTCAACCTGTTAGCACCTGATCCGATCCAGAGGTGGAGACACTTGCAGCGCCAGCGATAATGAGTATCATTGTCTCTGTCTCCCCACATCAAACGGAGACTTCACCTTTAACTCTTTAATCGTCATGTGCGGTGTTCGTGGCGCTAGTTAACGCAAAGCCTCATCTCTTTTCAAAGAGTTATTTTCACAGGGCCGACATTGACCTGGAGAGGCAAAAATATTTATGATGATCCCAATGGTCTTTTTTGCTGCTCAAAAAGGCCACAACAAAGGACGATGGAGGTACATTGACCGCAGCCACTCAGAGCAAAATTGTAGTGTGAAGCTGATAGCAGCTCAACAATAGCAATAGATGAGTGTCTCTTTTGCGGTAAGATTGCCCAGTCACAGTAAGGACAGCTCTTATCAGCTGATGCATCTGAAGTGAAACCGCTTTCCTTCATGTGTGGCCTTTCTTTCTTGAATCTTTGTGACGGAGAATGAGATGCAGATGCACTTGAGTGATAACCAGTGCATCTCTGTGCTCTTATCTTGAACTTGTCTGCAAGTCAACTCAACCAGTGTATTTTAAGAACTTGTAAGATATGTGACGGATAACTCACAGTTTTGCAGTTTTTCCTCTAATGAAATAAGTTTATGAATCTGTTTTGTTCTAAACCCTTTTTAAATACTATTAGTCACGGCTGCAAAGACAAACATCCCTATCCCTGTTTCCCATACAGGGCTAAGGTGCAGTCCCATTAGTGGATTTTCGTTGAAATTAGGGTTCGGGAACAATGTCCATTGTCAATAAATTGTCAAAAAATTATGTGGAGGTACCTCAAATTGTGCAGTGGTCAACAAAACATGTGCTGTCACTTTTCTATCAGACAGAACATCTGAAAAAGAAAGTTTTCATACCACCTGTCAGAATATGCCTTCTATACTACACAGTAAAATACTCAAATAATATCCTCATTGTGATAAGATTCTGAAGTGTGAATCCACTGAACAGCCCTTGAGACCATGCATTGGAGAGAAGTCAGAGAACAGTACAGAACTGTTATACTTCAGTCGAAAAGAAAGGTTTTTGAGGAAAACATTCCACGATTTTTCTCTATATAGTGGACTTCAATGAGAGCCAATGCATTGAAGGTTCAAATTGCAGTTTCAATGCAGCTTCAAAGGGCTCTACAGCCGAGGAATAAGCATCTTATCTTAGAAAACGATCTGTCATTTCCTAAAAAAAAATTACAATTTACATACTTTTTTCTTGCACTAGCTCGACCTCACGCAATCATGCTGGAAAAGTCACATAGAATGGACCCAAACGAACATGCAGAGAAAGTAAAATGCCCTTTCCAAAAAAAAAAAAAATAAATTAAAAAAGTGATGTTTTTACCTTTAGACCAAAGTACAGAACTAATCACATACAACTCTTCCAATGTGACAATGTACTTCGAGAAGTTGAGCTAGTGCAAGACAAGCATTTGGGGATAAAAAGTAGAATGCTTAGAACGCTTGCTCAAAAACTTAGTTTCTTTGCAACTGAAGAAAGAAAGACATGAACATCTTGGATGACATGGGGTGAGCAAATTAAAAGGAAATTTTTAATCTGGAAGTGAACTAATCCTTAACTAAAAAGTACATGAAGACAAACTTCTCTTTGCTTGGTACATCAGCCCATGTTTTCTGGTGAACTGGAGCATGAGCAACAACAGGCGGCGAGTGTGACCTATACTGTTCCTCCTGCTGAAGAGACATCAGGTCAGATCCTTCCCATCGCCCAGCAGACTGATCCAGAGCTAATGCATACAGCCTGTTTCACTGAAGCAGCATATGTGCACATAATTAGATCTGTCTTATGAGCATGAATTTATGCTTGAGTATCAGTTTAATACAGCAAAACTGAGCGTTAATCAGCTTTATTTTCCCATAGTAACATTGCAGGCCTGACTTACATTTTGATCTGTTCAAAGTTATCCTACAGTATGGCTTCAAAATGGATCGTTCACCCAAAACGGAAAAATCTTTCATAATTTAGTCACCTTCAGTTGTTCCAAACCTGTATGAATTTCCATCTTCTGTTGAGCTAAAAAGAAGATATTCTGAAGAATACTGGCAACCATACAGTAGCCATTGACTTAAAATACTATGGAAGTCAATGCCTACCGGTAACTGTTTGGTTGCCAACATTCTTCAAAATATCTTCTTTCCTGTTCAGCTAAAGAAAGAAGCTCATGCAAGCTTTGAAACAAGCAAAGGGCGAGAAAATGATGACAGAATTTTAATTTTTGAGTGAATGATCCCTTTAGAAGTAAGTAAGTAGATGGACTTTATGATACATTTTTGTGCTTTGGAGTTATTCGTCAAATCTGATTGGTTCAATTTAAGCAAGGTTCTAATATCAACATTGTTAATCCAGTTAAGGAACATGTCCTACTTGGCGAAAGTGCAATAAGATAAGGAAGAGAGGTAAGACTGAGTAAAAATGTTAGCCATCTTTCATTGGCAGTGATGGATGGACGTGTCTCCTGCTGAGGACTAATGGTCATAGAATGGAGCTGAGAGATATTTATTATTCCCTGATTCTGTTACAAGTCTCCATCCCAGCTGTTCCTTCTGTCCTCCAGCCTTAATGACAAGATCTTATACAATCAATTAGAGTTAGATACAAAATCTGATCTGTGGGCTGAAAGTGGTTAATGAAAATGTTTGTTTGCAGGCCACCTCCACAAGAGGGCAGACGGATTTCTCTTGAAGGCGTCTACGTGTGCCAGCGTTTGCAGGTAGGCATATGTGTGTGTGAGTGTGTGTATGGAGCTTCCACTCTTATAACATGCCCCACGCAGAGCGTTTGCTGAGGTTGGCAGTTTTTCAGAGCCATTGCTTAAGGCTCTGCAGAACCGAGCATAGAACCATTAAAAATTACGAGCTTTGCCTCACCATGGCAACCAAATACCTCCGCATCATAGCAGGGCACACAATAGTTTTTACAAGAGCTTTTAATTTCAAACCCATCCAGCGAAAATTCCCAATGGAAAGCACTTTGGCATTTTCGTACGCCAAACATTATGTTGCGATTGTAGATTAAACATGAAAATAGCATCAAGAGACTGTGGTTATGAAATGAAGGGGAAAAAACAGCATGGCTAAAAACTTGTGAGCTGAATTGATTGTGTGTTTATTTCAGTTGGCCAAGTCCTTCTCTGAAATGTTAAAACACTGGAAACGTTGCCTCCAACAATTGCTCTCGATCTCCGCTGCCTGTCAGTTGTTGATAATTTAGCTAGTGGTTTCCACAGATCAATATGATTGCCCTGCGGAGTGACACCGAACAGATTTGTGGACCATGTTTCTGTCATCACAGAAAATTTAGGACACTGGGATTTAGGAGTTAATCAAAGTATATATATATATATATATATTTAAAAAAAAATATATATATATATATATATATATATATATATATATATATATATATATATATATATATATATATATATATAAATATATATATATATATATATTTTTTTTTTTTTCTTATGTTCACCAAAGCTGCATTTATTTGACCATAAATGTAATAAAACAAGAAATATTTTGAATAATATGTACATTTAAAATATCTGTTTTCTGTTTTAAGATATTTTACCATGCAATTTATTTCTATGATGCAAAGCTAAAATTCCAGCAACCATATAACTCCAATCTGAGAGCTGCTTACATGGATTTTCAGTTTTAGCTAAAGTTTTCACTGTGTATTCATTTTAATAATAATAATAATAATAAATAATTTTTTTAAGTAACATTGTGTACATACAGGATAGTTTTCACTGTGTATTCATTTTAATAATAATATTAATAATAATCTTCATCATCATATTTTATTTTTTATTTTATTAAATTTTTTGCATTTCAGTTATACTTCTGAAGAAAATGTTCTCATTTTATTCAAGGATTATATTAAATGAAAGGTTTCATTTTATGTATGCAAAATATAATCTATTGTTTTTTTTTTTAATTATTATTATTTTGGGGTGAAATATGACCCAGACATTTCTGTGTGAGATTCATCCGTGAAGTTCAACACATAACTCCAAAATTGCTTTGATGATTTGTTAACTTTAATTGCTCACTTCAGCCAAGCTTCGCAAATCTCATAATGAAGAGAAAAGGAGAGGACGCTGGGGTCTCAATGTCAACAACCGAATTCTTGTGAAAACAAGACGGAGAACATCGTTTTTAGTTCCAAACTATTTAACATCCAGACTAAGATGAAGACTACGCTTGCTCATCGGTTGCTTACCACAGTTGACATTGATGTTTAAACAACATAGCCCATCCTGACAGATTTAAACACTGACCACCATAGCGGAGGCACACAAAACACACTGCTCTCTGAGGTCAGAACTGTGTGAAACATTCTCTGGATGTGGTAGAAGCCAAAATGCAATCATTTATGATGACTGGAAAAGGAACATTATGACCCAGTCCCTTAACCAATCCTGTTTATTCTGTCCTTTGGGGTTTGATGCTGGCATATAAAGCTTAACATTAATACTGTGTCCTACTTTGATTAGAGTATTGAGGAGATAACTAACGAAGATACAGGATGAGAGACATTAAGGATCTAAGAAAGTCAGATACAGAATAAGAGACAGAGTGAGCACTTGTTTAAAGGGGTTTAGAGGCCACGAGGCTGTTTATGTTACTTATGAATGAGAGCCTGTGTTTTAATAAACTTTCCTCTATGAGTCCAAGCCCGACTGTCCACAGATATTGAGCACTGGCAGGTCACTGCAAACCTGGTCTTTCAAGCACTGACTGAACAAAATCACTAGCTAAACAATGTTTACTGAGAATACATTTGTTTTTTGTTCTTTTTAATGTTTTGGTACAATATTATGTTTAACCCTACTGCAAGAAAAATGTATCATCTCACAACCTCTTTCAATACAAACTTATTGAATTTGGGTTCAAAACTTTTCTGCATACTGCCATCTGGTGGTCAAAACGATGAAGCGCACCTACTATGAACGAAATGCATTCTAGTCGTGCACAGGGGTGACCTCAAAATATTCCTTAAGTTATTTAAGGAAAAAAAAGCGCCAGAAAGTGAGGAAATTATTCCATTGGATTTAGCATCAAATCTATCTCAACTTGAACCAAAGAATTAGGCAAACCAATGTTTTATGAGTCACAATTATTTGCAACAATTTGTTGTTTGGCGTTTCTGATATAGGCCAATTAAATATATGAATTGCCACTTATGCAAAAAACATGAGTCCAACACATCATCCTGAAAGTTGTTTAATCCTCAAGACTTTGATTAGCTGCTTCAGCTGTTTTTCATCAGAGTTGGAGAAAAAATCAGGACAGTGGCTCACCAAGATCAGGATACACAGTCTCGCTCCTCCTGCTGTTTTCATGTATTAATGCAGATACACTTATTGTCCACAAGGGGGAGCGCCTCTGATATGACCTGATCTGGTTTCATGCCTGTTATCCATCCATCCATGTCCATCCAATTTGATTTATAAGGTTAAAACTGAAGTGCAGTTTCCATCCGCTCCACCAGTCGACAGAATCAGGCTTCAGTTTGACACAATCAGATGCTGCTCGACAACATGACGCTTGATAACAGTCACAACAACACATGCGTACTCTGCAGATGACCGCTGAGTTACAGACTCATGATGTCACGTAACAGTAAACACTTGAGCCCATAAACTAACAGGAGTGGAAGATGTCACGCGACTCACCTGTAACGCCTGCTTCTCTTGTAGTGTATTTCTCTTGTAAAATTACACGTCTAGAATTATTAATCGTTGTGTTTAAGTCATTAAGTGTCTATTTATGTGTAATTCAGATGTACAGTTCCCCTGTCAGGTTATTTAGTCTTCGTTTACATGCTGCTCTCTTGCTGAGCTCCTTGTCAGAACTTCAGAAGCACAAATGAATCCAATGTTGTTGCATTGCATTTATAATTTATTGCATTTAATTTTTGAGTGAATGATCCCTTTAGAAGTAAGTAAGTAGATGGACTTTATGATACATTTTTGTGCTTTGGAGTTATTCGTCAAATCTGATTGGTTCAATTTAAGCAAGGTTCTAATATCAACATTGTTAATCCAGTTAAGGAACATGTCCTACTTGGCGAAAGTGCAATAAGATAAGGAAGAGAGGTAAGACTGAGTAAAAATGTTAGCCATCTTTCATTGGCAGTGATGGATGGACGTGTCTCCTGCTGAGGACTAATGGTCATAGAATGGAGCTGAGAGATATTTATTATTCCCTGATTCTGTTACAAGTCTCCATCCCAGCTGTTCCTTCTGTCCTCCAGCCTTAATGACAAGATCTTATACAATCAATTAGAGTTAGATACAAAATCTGATCTGTGGGCTGAAAGTGGTTAATGAAAATGTTTGTTTGCAGGCCACCTCCACAAGAGGGCAGACGGATTTCTCTTGAAGGCGTCTACGTGTGCCAGCGTTTGCAGGTAGGCATATGTGTGTGTGAGTGTGTGTATGGAGCTTCCACTCTTATAACATGCCCCACGCAGAGCGTTTGCTGAGGTTGGCAGTTTTTCAGAGCCATTGCTTAAGGCTCTGCAGAACCGAGCATAGAACCATTAAAAATTACGAGCTTTGCCTCACCATGGCAACCAAATACCTCCGCATCATAGCAGGGCACACAATAGTTTTTACAAGAGCTTTTAATTTCAAACCCATCCAGCGAAAATTCCCAATGGAAAGCACTTTGGCATTTTCGTACGCCAAACATTATGTTGCGATTGTAGATTAAACATGAAAATAGCATCAAGAGACTGTGGTTATGAAATGAAGGGGAAAAAACAGCATGGCTAAAAACTTGTGAGCTGAATTGATTGTGTGTTTATTTCAGTTGGCCAAGTCCTTCTCTGAAATGTTAAAACACTGGAAACGTTGCCTCCAACAATTGCTCTCGATCTCCGCTGCCTGTCAGTTGTTGATAATTTAGCTAGTGGTTTCCACAGATCAATATGATTGCCCTGCGGAGTGACACCGAACAGATTTGTGGACCATGTTTCTGTCATCACAGAAAATTTAGGACACTGGGATTTAGGAGTTAATCAAAGTATATATATATATATATATATTTAAAAAAAAAAATATATATATATATATATATATATATATATATATATATATATATATATATATATATATATATAAATATATATATATATATATATTTTTTTTTTTTCTTATGTTCACCAAAGCTGCATTTATTTGACCATAAATGTAATAAAACAAGAAATATTTTGAATAATATGTACATTTAAAATATCTGTTTTCTGTTTTAAGATATTTTACCATGCAATTTATTTCTATGATGCAAAGCTAAAATTCCAGCAACCATATAACTCCAATCTGAGAGCTGCTTACATGGATTTTCAGTTTTAGCTAAAGTTTTCACTGTGTATTCATTTTAATAATAATAATAATAATAAATAATTTTTTTAAGTAACATTGTGTACATACAGGATAGTTTTCACTGTGTATTCATTTTAATAATAATATTAATAATAATCTTCATCATCATATTTTATTTTTTATTTTATTAAATTTTTTGCATTTCAGTTATACTTCTGAAGAAAATGTTCTCATTTTATTCAAGGATTATATTAAATGAAAGGTTTCATTTTATGTATGCAAAATATAATCTATTGTTTTTTTTTAAAATTATTATTATTTTGGGGTGAAATATGACCCAGACATTTCTGTGTGAGATTCATCCGTGAAGTTCAACACATAACTCCAAAATTGCTTTGATGATTTGTTAACTTTAATTGCTCACTTCAGCCAAGCTTCGCAAATCTCATAATGAAGAGAAAAGGAGAGGACGCTGGGGTCTCAATGTCAACAACCGAATTCTTGTGAAAACAAGACGGAGAACATCGTTTTTAGTTCCAAACTATTTAACATCCAGACTAAGATGAAGACTACGCTTGCTCATCGGTTGCTTACCACAGTTGACATTGATGTTTAAACAACATAGCCCATCCTGACAGATTTAAACACTGACCACCATAGCGGAGGCACACAAAACACACTGCTCTCTGAGGTCAGAACTGTGTGAAACATTCTCTGGATGTGGTAGAAGCCAAAATGCAATCATTTATGATGACTGGAAAAGGAACATTATGACCCAGTCCCTTAACCAATCCTGTTTATTCTGTCCTTTGGGGTTTGATGCTGGCATATAAAGCTTAACATTAATACTGTGTCCTACTTTGATTAGAGTATTGAGGAGATAACTAACGAAGATACAGGATGAGAGACATTAAGGATCTAAGAAAGTCAGATACAGAATAAGAGACAGAGTGAGCACTTGTTTAAAGGGGTTTAGAGGCCACGAGGCTGTTTATGTTACTTATGAATGAGAGCCTGTGTTTTAATAAACTTTCCTCTATGAGTCCAAGCCCGACTGTCCACAGATATTGAGCACTGGCAGGTCACTGCAAACCTGGTCTTTCAAGCACTGACTGAACAAAATCACTAGCTAAACAATGTTTACTGAGAATACATTTGTTTTTTGTTCTTTTTAATGTTTTGGTACAATATTATGTTTAACCCTACTGCAAGAAAAATGTATCATCTCACAACCTCTTTCAATACAAACTTATTGAATTTGGGTTCAAAACTTTTCTGCATACTGCCATCTGGTGGTCAAAACGATGAAGCGCACCTACTATGAACGAAATGCATTCTAGTCGTGCACAGGGGTGACCTCAAAATATTCCTTAAGTTATTTAAGGAAAAAAAAGCGCCAGAAAGTGAGGAAATTATTCCATTGGATTTAGCATCAAATCTATCTCAACTTGAACCAAAGAATTAGGCAAACCAATGTTTTATGAGTCACAATTATTTGCAACAATTTGTTGTTTGGCGTTTCTGATATAGGCCAATTAAATATATGAATTGCCACTTATGCAAAAAACATGAGTCCAACACATCATCCTGAAAGTTGTTTAATCCTCAAGACTTTGATTAGCTGCTTCAGCTGTTTTTCATCAGAGTTGGAGAAAAAATCAGGACAGTGGCTCACCAAGATCAGGATACACAGTCTCGCTCCTCCTGCTGTTTTCATGTATTAATGCAGATACACTTATTGTCCACAAGGGGGAGCGCCTCTGATATGACCTGATCTGGTTTCATGCCTGTTATCCATCCATCCATGTCCATCCAATTTGATTTATAACAGTAATTCTCAAAGTGTGGTCCGCGGACCACTAGTGGTCCGCCATCGCCCCCTAGTGGTCCGCGAAACGATTACCTAAACTAGGCAAGTGTTTGGAGCCAGACATTGATGTGTGATAAGCAGCACCACCCGTCTCATTAATATTCACGTTAAGTTTTAGATGGAAATCTCAAAATCTAGAATCCACAGATCTATTAGTTTTGTAATGTACTAGTTTTTGTTTCATGTGTGAAATCCCAGTAATTTCAGTGATATTGGACATTAAGGGGAACATTCTTTTCAGCATTTTATTGTTACCATAGTTACAACCATAGACTTCCTATACCCACCACCTCAGTTTTAAAATAATGGCTCTTTGGAATGGCATTAAGTGGGACCTAGGCTGTTACAGTATGTTTAATTGCAGTTTTTTTTCCACATGTGCAGTTTGTTGCTCATATTAAGCTGCAACTCATTTCACATTTACTTTTTCAAATTAAATAAAAATGTATATAATAATTTCTGATCATATTATTGCATTTGTGTTTGAATAATTCGTTTTTGACTTGAAACAGTCACATATTAAACTTAAATGTAGCTTATCCTTCCTATTTTGGTGGTTTTTGGGGGCGTGTTAGAGTGGGATTCTGTTAGGTGGTCCTCAGAAAAAAATTGGAAGATAAAGTGGTCCTTGTGCTGAAAAAGTTTGAGAAACACTGATTTATAAGGTTAAAACTGAAGTGCAGTTTCCATCCGCTCCACCAGTCGACAGAATCAGGCTTCAGTTTGACACAATCAGATGCTGCTCGACAACATGACGCTTGATAACAGTCACAACAACACATGCGTACTCTGCAGATGACCGCTGAGTTACAGACTCATGATGTCACGTAACAGTAAACACTTGAGCCCATAAACTAACAGGAGTGGAAGATGTCACGCGACTCACCTGTAACGCCTGCTTCTCTTGTAGTGTATTTCTCTTGTAAAATTACACGTCTAGAATTATTAATCGTTGTGTTTAAGTCATTAAGTGTCTATTTATGTGTAATTCAGATGTACAGTTCCCCTGTCAGGTTATTTAGTCTTCGTTTACATGCTGCTCTCTTGCTGAGCTCCTTGTCAGAACTTCAGAAGCACAAATGAATCCAATGTTGTTGCATTGCATTTATAATCTTTGAATAAATCAACATCTGATATTCATATTATGAAGCAGAATTATCAGTAATCGTTGTTTGGCCTCTTTTGTAGACTTACTGTAGGTTAATAGAGTCAGTCGGAACCTTAGGCTAGTTCAGTAGTTTAGTACAAGCGCTGCTTCTCATTAAAACCACCAGTGATCAGTCCATGTGCAGGAAACCTGATTTAAGATAACTTGTATTTACTGTGAAGTAAAGTCTTATTTAAATGTCAGTTGAAACAAAATGTTATTTTTGATACATCATTACTTGTAAACTGTACTTTAGACTAACTGTAATATGTTGAGTCTAAGCTACACAGTATGGAGCGATGTCGGTCTAATGCTACACTCATGTCAAGCTGAGTTGCTGATGTTTGGTGTTAATGCATGTTTTTTTTTTTGTGTGTGTTTTTTTCTTTTCTAAACCTGACATCCAGCAAAAAAAAAAAAAAAAAACAAAAGAAAAACACACCTAAACACCACAAATTCAGTGACTCAGGATATAATGTAAACTGTTTCAATCTTTCAAACTAGGGGAAGTCATGACCTAGTGGTTAGAGAGTTTGACTCCTAACCCTAAGGTTGTGGGTTCAAATCTTGGGCTGGCAATAACATGACTTAAGTGCCCTTGAGCAAGGCATTGAGCCCCCAGGTGCTGCAGCATAAATGGGTGCCCACTGCTCTGTGTGTGTGTGTGCACTTTGGATGGGATAAATGCAGAGCATGAATTCTGAGTATGGGTCACCATACTTGGCTGAATGTCATGTCACTTTTTTGTTCGTTAGTTCAAATCCTACTATTAACCAAAGTCCTTTTAAGGTATTTTATAATATTTATGATTACTTAATTTGTCATTATTTCTACCACTAAACAGGAAAAAAAAACTTTGTGGCTTATAGAATTTGTAAAATGCTATTTTATCGTATTCCCATCTAAAACACTACAACAGAAGCCACTATGCAGTGGTGCAGAAGATAAAGTTGTTACGGTGTCTAGCAAAACTAAGAAAAAAAATAAAAAGCTCTCAACAAAACCCGTTCAAAACAACCATTAACTCACCTGGGTCAGTGACTCAGGATGCAGAGTGTTGTGTTGGGATCGTGGAGTTTGAGCGTTAAAGCTCATATTGCTTTATATATATAACACATCGGCCTAAATGCTAGCCCTCAATGTGTGGCACTAATGGCTAAAAATGTGTTACTCACAACCAGGACTGTGGTGGTGTCATGGATTGAAAATGTATCTGGTTTATTGTAAAATGACAGCTGCCTCATGGTTTCAGAGGTTGCTGGTTCAAGTCCAACCAGATCACTCCGATATGAGTGATTGGTCTGATGTGAGTGAGAAGGTGTGAGGGATCGGTGTCCTCCCCGCACTCCAGCACAATGTACAGCAGGGGGTTTAACTTCTACATTTTTTCAACCCCCTTCCCCACCTTTTTAAGTGACCATCATTTGCTTTTCAAAGGGGTGCTCCTTCAAAGAGAAAATGATAGCAGCCTGTAGATTTACAAGCAAACAACACACAGTGAAGATTTATAAGCATTACCTGCGCATCAGCAGATGTCCATCATTAATAAACACTTTTTTTCTCACTTCTGCTAACTGCTGGGAACCAGAAGACGTTCAAACTGCTCGCTAACAAAATGGTGAACTGAAGCTCGGTGCTCCTTGCTATCATCGGACAGGAAGGTGAATGCAGAACCTGGTACTTCTGCATCAATGTACTGGAAGACTTCCTCAGCTTCTCCTTTAAAGGCTCAATTACCAAGCTCACTGAAGTCTGGGTCCTTTCTGACCCGAGTCTCTGATTGGTTGGTCACAGTCTGGAGAAAGGGGAAAGTTGTATCTTACGGTTTATCAGGATAAGAGCTCAGTGACAGTTCCACCTTTTCTTGCCCACCAGCTGCTACTCTTATTTTGTTAGTGAAATGCTCCAACTCTTTGTTCACAGCTGGACCCAGGATTACATTCAGATCAAAGCAATCCTGATTTAAAATGTCAGCGTCATCTGGTTTAGATTGTTTTAGTTTATCATCCCTTTTAATAGCTTGCCTTGGTTGACGAGGTCTTTTTTATGTTCTTCTTGAAGACTAGGACTGTTAGCAAGTTTTTCATTGGTGTCCATCTCAATAAGTCTTGAGGTGAGTTTTTTTATGGTTCCATGGAAACCGTCATGGTCTGATATGAAGCACGAGAGAGTGTCCCTCTCCATTCTGAAGCCCTAAACGAACATACTGATTAAGTCACTCAATCATTTCATTATTATTTGAGTGATTTATTAACTTGTATAGGCATGTAATTTAAACTTATAATGAAATGTAAAGAAGAATGTATCGTGTTATCATTACAATGATCCAATACAAACAACTGAATCACCATTACAAAGCTGGTTCGTTTAATGCTGTAGCGTCATAATACATAGCAAGCAAAATATGAATATTCGAAAATAGTGCTTGCACTCACCCGCGTGTTATTGTTGTCAGTTCACATCTGATACAGCTCTTAAAGACACAGAAGCGCAAACACCGAGAAATAGCAAGGATTCAAAAATAGATTCAGTACTTTTTTAACCTGAAGTGTTGATTTTATACAAAATGTGTGAGGCATGTTGTCATATTAAGTCACAATGAGCAGCATTTGACATCTGGATTTACAAAAAATAATTTAAAGTCTTTTAACATTGCATCAACCACTGATGAACACATTAATTTTTATTCAAATTTTCACTCAGTATGTTTAACCATTTATTACTATGTCTTTCAACACTTCATGTTGTTAATTATGAACGGAATGCACTCTTTGTATTTTTATATCAAGAGTAGAAGAATATTCTATTTAAAACGAAGTTATAGACAAGTTAGAAAATAGATAATTTAAAAGTAATAAAAAATGGTCTGATTACATTACCTCAATTGTGTAATGTAATGGATTATGTGATTAACAAGTTTTGTCATCTAATTTGTCAGGTAATGGGCTACAATTGAAACAATCTCACAAACACATTTTTCTGGTTATAAAAGTCTTAAATTGTGAGTGAGTGTGTGTGTGTGTCTATCTAAAATCATATTTTTTTTTTGTTTTGTTAAAATAGTGAGAAATACAGAACCTGTACAATTTTCTTTCAAATCGTTTTATTTTTCTCTATCCTCCATCTTATACAATGCATAGAAAAAGACATTTAAGACTCAATGATTCCTTTCCAGACTTCATAATACCCTTACATAGGAGACATGTTAATAGTGGTTCGCCTGATGTGAATCAGTAGATGGATCGTCCCAGAGGTTCTGGAACTTACAGTCCCTTCCCTTATGAGTGCTTTCAAAAGCATCCCAAGTGAGATGCTGAGTGAACTTAACTCCAAGCACTTATACATTAGTGTGGTTGCAAATGGCATGAAATGGAGGCTGGCCATTAGATGACATGTAAAACATTCGTTCAGACAGACAGGATGACCCTAAACCTCTGAAACCATGGACACTCACTTCAAGATGTTACACAACGACATCATCTGGACAAACAGCTGTACAGGCTTAGAAAAATAGTATCTCTGCGGGTTTAGTCTTCACTAGAATAACGTGAAAAATATCGAAGATGCAGAGAGGCATCACTTTTTCAGATTTGTGTTATGATGGATTCTATTATCTTATTATCATATCCCTATAATTAAACAATCCTACATTTAAAAACAAAAAAAATTACAAGACCAATTTTCAAGAATTAAAACATTAAAAAAAAAAGGTATTGGAACCTTTTCAGCACAATATTCTTGGCAAATCCTTCATTGAAATCATCCCTACAAGCTTCAGTGGCTGTCAGAATACTGATCATTTATGTAGTCACTCCTTAAGAAAATCTTCAACCTAATCAATCAGAAAGTTAATTAATGCATATGGCCTCATAAAACAGATCTGAACTTCTGACCTTCCTGTGGACTGTTTAACTTTCCAGACTTCCAAACATAAATCATGCCTAATCTCCACAGCCATTTTCCTGGACAAATATTAAAGTTACTCCTAAGCTAAAATGGAAAGCTGGAAAGCTACCACTGAAAGTGCAATTTATACCTTGACTACATATCTGTTTATGGGAAACAATCTCTTTTTCTCAAAAACTATCTTCAAAAAGGTTTGAAAATCAATATCTATTTCTGGACAACAAGCACTAAATGGAGTGTCTATTTCAACATTATTGCACTCTATATCATAATCTTGGCTAATATGCAAGTAAACAGCATAATAGTGTTAAAACTATTACCAGGAACATCACAGATGGCATTCTTGAATGCGAGTGAAGTTTGGTAAAACATTCACGTCTACATCAATCTGTGTTCTTCGACATAGCGTATCATATTGCAAGCTACAAAATGTAATTTCACAGGCTTAGTGTATTACTTTGTGCATAGATCAGTCTATAGGGCTGTGGTCTACATGGGTCTGGGTAAAAAGGGGAATTCGCTTTGAGGACGGGATTCATTAGACTAAGTGGAATGTACCACTGTCAGATTCAGAACAGGAAGAGGTTTAATCATCATCGCCGCCGTCCCCTGGCGCCCGTGTAATTCTACGGCCCCCCCTCTTCCCGGTCGGCCCCTTGGGTTTGGCAAAAGCTTGCTTGTATGCATGCTGCTTAGGATGAACCTCTTCGTACAGGAAGTCACTGGTAAGTACATCACCATTGTCAATTTCCAGCTGAAAGGAAGAATCAAAGGTGATAACTCTAACATTAACATTGTTGTAAATGGTCTGATAACCTTAAAATGACACTTGCTTCCAGGAATTTAGCAGAATGGTGTATGCAGTATTTAATACCACAGTGAAAAGGGTTATATAGGCAAGCATATATAACATATAATACCTTTTTTGCAATTTCAATGCCCAAGTTCCTCTCCACTGTGTCTATGAGAGGGTTCTTGCAGCTTGAATACAGCATTCTCTCTTTGATGCCACATTTATAACCAGGCATTGAGTAGATGAACACTGAAAACACATACACACACACAAAAAACAGTTTGAAAATGCATTATACATATGCGTTTATCATAAGCACTTTTGAAACTATTGTCACACAGCCCACCAATATTACCTGCCATTAGATTTTAAACATTTAAATCTTAGAAAAATAAAAATGCATAACCGGTAATGGTAATTCAAAAAATATACTTTTATAAAATGTAAAATAAATGTATATTTCTCCTGAACAGTTAAATAGTCAACTAATTTTCAAAAAAAAAATGTGTTCTTATTTTTTAGGAATAAGCTGGAACATAAATCAGATAAATATGTTCTAACTAACAGACCAACTTACTTGTATAATCAATAACTATTAACAGACATTATCCAAAAAAAAGAAAGAAAGAAAGGCAAACATATATAACAAAAAGTAATAATAAAAAATACAGTTCAAAAGCCTTTTTGTAATAATTCCTAACATATTATTTAATAATTACATAATACATACACGTTATTTAGTATTCATAACACACACACACACACACACACACATATATATATATATATATATATATATATATATATATATATATATATATAGAGAGAGAGAGAGAGAGAGAGAGAGAGAGAGAGAGAGAGAGAGAGAGAGAGACACACACACGCACACATTTAATGAGCATAAGACACGTCACTCTTACCTGTGGACTCAAGGTAGTCTCCTTCATGCGAGTGTTTGTAGAGGAAAAAGTGATACCTAGCTGCATCATTTGGGATCCTTTTAGGCAAATCTTTCAGCTCCGTGGGAGCCGTGCTGGACAACTTGATGGATTCTTTAGGAAAATCTATTTCCTGTTAATAGGTTGGAGATAATTAGTGTATATGAATAATTACTCAGTTCTACAACATGTATTCCCAATCACATATTGGTGGTTTTGTGGGTAGGGGTCAACCAAACCTGTCTGCCTTCTAACTGTAAACATACAGTACCATTATGCATTTCAGGGGTTTTCTTTGAATGCAATATACAGGATGATAATGATGAAAAGGTCGGATGAGATGCTATTGTTCAGGGAAAAGGCCTGAAGTACCAGTTGAACGTAGTTAATCCTTCTCTCCCTGAACTGCTCCAGAGCCTGAATAGCTTCTCTCTGCATAGGGAACGCCACTCCCTGAAGAGTCTGCTGCTTGTGTCAACATGGATGTCTGTCTGCAACTGAAAACACACATATAAGCCTTTAACAATGTGTATGCACTGGCCTGTTAACACTAAAGCGGTCACAACGGTTGTTAGATTCTTCTGCAATTCATGTTTTAGATTATAAAGCCAGGTTGTTACACTGCATGTTGAGATTTGAGAATGTTTATTGTTAAACTATGATCCTTGATAAATTAGCATGCCACTAGTGTTGCCATATGTCATCCAAAAAGAAGCAAAATTAACTGTCACTCACATTTTTGAATATAGACTTTATAGTACACGATTCAAACTTACATTTTTATAATTCATGAATGAAAACATTTTGTAACATTATATTGATGTACGATTTACATGGTAATGCAATGTCTGATTTTTGAATGGGTTTTAAAGGAAACATTTTGAGATTTTAAGTATACGATATATAGTTTGTCAAGATTAGATTAGATTTAATTGTAATATAGTGAAGTAAATGTAGGCGTCCCGTATACGGGACAGGGTGAAAGTTAAAGGGTTAAAATAATCAACCTGACACACCAAACTAAGCTTAAAGCATTTTTCCTGCTTTATATAATTAATTGCAGCATAAAATGTCAAAATAACCAAGGATAAATTATAGGGATGTGTCAGTACAATTATATATGAATTGTTAAGCATTTATTGTTTTATTTATATTAATATCAATATAATCAAATAGAACATATACATATAGAAACACTGTGTTATTTAGGAAATTAATCCTTTTATTCAGTAAGGGTGCATACCAGAGATGGGGACTCGAGTTTGAGACTCGGACTCGAGTGCGACTTAAGTCGCACAAACAGTGACTTCAGACTCGACTTGAGACTCGTCCTCGAAAGACTTCAGACTCGACTCGGACTCGAGCTGCGGGACTCGTGAACAATGTTAATTTTTAGTAAACGGCAGATGAGCTCGCTGTTAGAGTTGTGACGTTCGCGAACGAACCGATTCTTTTGAACGGCTCATAAACATGAACGATGGGAGCCGTTCTTTCTGTCGCTCTTTTTTCCTATGCGTGTTTCAGAGCGCATTTTTCACACAGATGCACACAAATGGGCTCCTCCTCGATACAGAACAGTTATAGGGGGAGGGGGGCACCCAGCGCAGGCCAACCCTTTATAGCGTGATGATATTAGTTATTAGTTGTGCACGCATCCTTCACGTGAGTACTCCAGTGGAAAAAAACCTGCGTGCCTCTGTCATTGGGTAGGAGCGGAGCCATGACGTTTTGCACAGATATTCATTGCAGCCCACTTTGTTATTGTTCACTGACTTGAAGGGTCTGATGTCCTATTTGCAAAGTTTACAGTAGTAATAGTATGTAGACATTTCCATTTTATTTATTCTAATTTTATCTACTTTAAATATTCTTGGTTCTCTATCAAAATGTTCTTGTGTGATAACAATGTTCTTGTGTGGAAGTGTTTGTAGTAAAAGCTGTTTTGCACAGAAATTCATTGCAGCCGGCTTTGTTTTTGATGTTTATTTGTGAGTAGGTATTGTATGAATAACATAAGTCAGCGTAGCTTTGTTCATTCTTAAGCCAGACAAGAGGTGTGCAGCTATACAGCCAGGACAGACAGAAGGCCATTACTGAATCCATAAATGCAAAATACAGATATTAACTTAAAAGTAAAGCATTCTTGGTGTTTTTGTCATGTTGCAATAGCCTGTTTACACTGATTATATACCGAAATCAAAGTTGATATTGTATGCTAATAGATAGAGTTGTCATAATAACATATTACATGCTTTGAATTCCTTATATATAGCTATGCAGTGTTCTAAGCAGCTTGGATGGGTCGCTGTACGTGATGGAACATTTATTATAACCAGAGACTGTGGAAGATTTTTATTGGTCAATATGTAAATTAATCAGGCATAATCAATGTGAAGCCGCCTTCAGAAGCACTGTATAAAATAGAGAACCGACACAGACTCGACAGACTGTTCTGCAGAGCTTTCTCGGTTTTATTTTCTCTTGAAAATAAAATCTTTCTTATTGAAACAAAACCCTGAGATAGTGTGATTCCTCAGATCCATGGAAGAAGAAAATACACTACATTTGGCACCCCAGATGGGACTGGAAAGGAGCAGAGTGGACGACTGCTTTTGAGCTGACTGATGAGCAACACACACACACACAGTGGTGGCCACCATAGAATAAGGTAAGCATTTTTGCTTATATAATTAGTGTGTGTTGTTGACTGGTCAGTTCTGAGCGGTAAGGTCACTTAAAATCTGCTCTACCAAATTTAGAACTAATTAAATAAATAAAAATGGGGGGTTTTGTTTCCAGAAGAAAACTGCATACACATATTTGGTTTACTGAAAGGTCTTTGAGAAAAGGCCTGATTTTAATCTGGATAGTGTAGGCAGAAAGACATTGTATGCAATGGTCTGTGTTTATTGGATAGCTGTGCCGAGTAAGGACAGTGATAAACGGATAAGCAGATTAGTTAAGGAATCGCGAGGAAAAGTCCCATGGATACCGCTTTGAGAATGTATAAGTGAGATTCTCGAAGGACTGAATAGATGGGCCCTTAAGGACGCTCTAGGTAGAGCGAGCTCTAGGAAGAGCTGTGTTTTGTTGTGTGAATGTATCTGTGTCCGGACTGAATGAATGTGTGAACAAAGAAATTCCGTGTTGGGTGGGTAAAAGGTTGCGCACCATTCTTGGACAGTCACTTCAGGGTGGCTGGGTGGAGTTGGACGCAACTAGTATCCACTTGAGAGGGATGAATGTATTATGAGCCTTGATAATAAAAGGACAATTAATGACTGATTATCCCTTAAATAAAAGGAAAAAGTATGCAAGAATAAGCACTCTGGCTCAATAAAGAGTGCAGAAAGTGTGAATGAGGTTAGGAAAATAGCATCAATAAAGTTTGAACCAAGATCTATAATAGATTTTTGCATTTAGGATGTCTAGGGCAAAGGGGAGAAAATTTTCTGAGCCCAGTGTAGTGGGAGTGAGAACAAAGGAGGACGTTTCCACAGTAAAGTTGTATAACATGGGTGGAGCAAGAGGTGCTCTCCCCTCCTGGACCATCACTTGGGAGTGATCAGGTTACAGAGAGGGGTTGCTGGTGTTGAGAAAGGAATGCAGGAGCCCTAAAACAATAAAGTCAACTGTATGAAGGTTGTTTTAGAGAAAAATAAATGTTCCAAGAAATGGACTAATATAGAGATGGCAGATATGGTGGAATATAGAAATAATAATAAATTAATTAAAATAAGATATGCATTTATTATTTAATAACTTGTCTGAATAGATTAATTTAAAAGATGCACGTGCTTAAAACTTTATATCTAATATGTGAAGACATCTAAAATTTGTATTTTGTTATCCCTGGGACAGTATGAAAGTTAATCCATTACAGAGTTTCAGAGATTGGGCTTGTGTAAATGTAAAAATAAAAGAAATAACTTGTGCAATGTGGAATGAAAGCAAGATTGGGTGACCAAGTTAATAGACATTTTGATTTAAAAGCCATAGGCATTTTATAATAGGAAGGGAACTAGCTGCTTAAAGAATTAAATTTAATTATTTTATTTACAATAATAGGAATTATTTTATGTTGGTTAGGAAACATTAATTCATCAATACCAGATTATTCTAAATCATATATGCAAATATAGAAGAAAAATTATGATTGAAGTCTTTATTTTACCATATGCATGTCATGCTGTTATAAAAGGAAGGTTTATTTTATTTTACTGCTGTATACTTAGATAATAAAGGTAGCTGATTTCTGCATCTTGCAACGAAGAAAAAAAAATGCTTGCTATTTTCCTGCAATGAAGAACTTGCTTTACTAACAAAGAATAAGAGAACTGCTGTTATCAACCAGATGATTTTGTTTTTATTAAGGGACTACTGAAAGAGGTTGAAGAGTGAAAATTAGAAAAAAGCTGATTGCTCAGACACAGTTTGGTCAGAAGTTATATAGGTACATTTGATTAATGCAGTCTCTGAGTGTTAAACTTTCAGATGATTTCTGGAACAGTGCCTTGACAAAGGAAAGCAATGAACTGGAGAAGTGGCAAAGCAGCAAACACAGCTACAGAGAGAAGAAGAGGGAGGGGCTGATGGATGTTCCCCTCCCCTACTGAAAGAGGAGAACACACTTCAGCAAGGATAAAGACTGAAATTAAAGCAGGAAAAGGTGAATCTTTCACTTGAGACTTTTCCTGAGGGTGAAAAGAACATTATGAACTGCAGAAATCTGGCAGAAAGCAACCAGAAGCCAGACTGAGAAGAAGCAGAGAAACAACGGAGACCGTACACCACAACATCAGGTCTTTGAGTGCCATCACAGACTGACAACCTAGTACAACAGCCCAGGCTGATGATCTAACCAGAAGGACTTCCATTCCTTCAGTGCACAGGTCCTGCAGATTCAATGAACACATAGAGACTGCTTCAAATGTTAATTATTTTATTTCATTATCTTATTTACTATGTTTTAATCTTGATTATTCACTGGTCTCACAGCATTTCTTTAAATTCTGTGTTTTAACTAACTCTCTCAATCTGCTTTTCAATAGGTTCCAGTCCAGCCTCATGTCTTAAAGAAAAAATAATTTTGACAGACAGGAGTGAGTACTTGACTCACCAATCAGATAAACATGGAGCTGGATTTGGCATAGTAAGGCTGTTTCATTAAACAACTAGGGGAAAGTGCATAAATGAATACTTGACAACAATGCTGAGTGCTTTAAAAAAAAAAAAAAAAAAAAAAAAAAAATTGGTATCTTGATGAACAATAGAAAAATATATGGTTGAAAAAATTGAAATATTGGTCACTCGATTTTGTTTACAGGTAATTTTCTAAGGTAAAACTGAATAAAACATTATTTCCAAAATCATGTAATTACATATACTGTCATCACTGGGGATAACAAGAAGGAAATGTTGATGGCCATGGAACCTAGATTATGCAGAGATCTCCAATCCTCTTCTCAGAGCTGCTCATGAGCAATAACAAAAAAGTATTTGACTAAACTGTAAATTAGACACATGACATTTGAGAAATGATAATTGGCTCTCTCAAATGCCCAATGCCTAGGCCTAATATTCTAAACAAATTAATCTATTAGATTTTGAACAAAGGAAAGAAAGAAAAGAAAAGTTTTTGGCAAAAAAGGGGTGTAAAAGTGTGAAAAAGTATGTGTGAAAAGTGTGAAAAAGTATGAATGATGGTGTTGTATGGCATGAAAGAGAGTGTCTGACGAGACACTGAGGCAATTCAATCAATTTGCCCAAACAGCTGTATACAAATTTGAATGTGGGCCCACAGGGCAAACTTATGCCCAGTAAAATAATGACCATGGATGAATTTGGTTAAGTTTCCTGGTCAGTACCTAGGTCTTTGTTGTGGCAGAAAGAAAAACAGTTCCACACATGCGCAGCGTATAACATGGGAAGACAGAGCAGAGCAAAGCAAGCTTGCTCTGTCCACCCCACATTTAACTTTCTTTTCAGCATATCATGATGGAGCTGATTGTGTCAAAAGGATAAAATATTGTCTTTCTGACTGTTAAAATAAATAAAGTGGGTTGAGTGTTTTCCAGGTCAAAAGGCCTATGCTACGGAGCAAGATAGGCTTAGATAAATTATCCATTAATCTGGGGGAACTCAGTTTACAAAACAAAGAGATAACTAAATAAGCAAATTGTTGAGAATAAAATTTAAATTAATTTAAAAATAGTAAGGATGCCAATAACAGAGTAAAACCAAATTATTTATTATATTATAGAAAATGGGCATTCACCCTTTTCTTATTATAAGGACAGCACTGGAATTGTTAAAGCTCAAAAAGGGGCCAAGACAGCCCTCAACCCACATTACATTTCCACAGGTCACACCAAGAAGGACGACTAGCAGATGAACAAATAAGCATGCTTGATAACACTAACAAAAAATTCTTAAGGTTTCCATTTACAGGTGACAGCAGTTCCAGTAAAGCCAAGGAATGCTTCGCTCCATCAAAGAGAACCAGTGAGGGTGCAGTTATGATCTCAAGAGAGCCTTGCATTAATCAGCAAAACGGTTACAGAGTGACACCTGAGTTCACATCTCTAACCTTAAAAGACGTCAACCAGATTCAACATCTCCACACAGCATGAAGTGAGGGATGAAGGGCGTGCTAGTAACGAACCCACCCTTGCCAACGAGGGAAAGACCATTGCAACGACTCGCAAAGAGTCTCCCTGGTGAAGATGGAATGAGAGAGTGATGGGACTGCTACTGAGATCAAAATACGTGGCAGCAGATATGAGCCAACAAATAGAATGAAAGGAGCAAAATAGAAAAGCTCGAGATTATTTGAAAACTGAAGAAGGAAAAGTATGTGTTATGTTTGGGGGACAATGCTGTATTTATATACCAAATAATACTGCTCAAAAAGGGAGCATTTAATGAAGAATTGATCAAATTGAAAAGGCTAAGAATGGTCGAAAAAGAAAATGTTGGAAAGATAATAAAATAGGACCATAGTTTATAACTAAATTGGGAAAGCATTATTGACAGGAGATTTACTATTTTACTGTATACTTCCTATATTGAGGGCACCAGTTAAAGCCACAGCTAAGCAAATTAAATTTAAAAATGTCAAGATAATGGGAAATTGATTTTTGAGGGTAACAAAAAAGGCTCTCTGTGATACATAAGGTATCTGAGCTGAAGATCAACTCTTATAATCTTGTGATATTCAATGTGTGATGTGATGTATGTATTTTTATGCCTTTTATACATAACTATGAGAACCAGGCAAATGCTGAACCAGTTGCAAATTCATGCTTTTAACAATGTTTTCTATTAAAAGAGGGGTTAGGGAGACTGGATCTTTTACTCACTCCTTGTCAAATTAGGAGAGAGATGTTTGGTCCAGTAATCCCTCAGAGTGGAATTTCATAATCTAGTCACTGGTGATAATACAATGTGACTTATTTAGTCATTAGGTAGAGTAACTAATATGACTGCATTATGGAGTAGCACTCTGGATAAAAATGATCAAATGTGAGACTTACTAAGTCTCAAAGGGGAGAATGTGGAAGATTTTTATTGGTCAATATGTAAATTAATCAGGCATAATCAATGTGAAGCCGCCTTCAGAAGCACTGTATAAAATAGAGAACCGACACAGACTCGACAGACTGTTCTGCAGAGCTTTCTCGGTTTTATTTTCTCTTGAAAATAAAATCTTTCTTATTGAAACAAAACCCTGAGATAGTGTGATTCCTCAGATCCATGGAAGAAGAAAATACACTACAAGACTTAATATAATAAAGAGACTTGAGACTTGACTTGGACTCTAGCTCAGAGACTTGAGACTTGACTTGGACTCTAGCTCAGAGACTTGAGACTTGACTTGGACTCTAGCTCAGAGACTTGTGAGCATCTCTGGTGCATACTAGACTTACAATGTTGATATTATTTAAAAAAAATTGTGCATGATTATATATCATGATAGTTGTGCATGAGTCCCTTGTTTGTTCTGAACAGTTAAACTGAGCAGCGTTCTTCAGAAAAATCTTTAAGGTCCTGCAGATTCTTCAGTTTTCCAGTATCTTTGCATATTTGAACCCTTTCCAGCAGTGACTTTATGATTTTGAGATACACCTTATCACACTGAGGACATTTGAGGGACCCAAACACAACTATTTAAAAAGATTCAAACATTCACATTCACAGAAGGAAACAAGATGCATTAAGAGCTGGGGGGTGAAAACTTTTGAACACGATGAAGATGGCCAAATTTGTCTTATTTTGTTGAAATATATTTTTTTTCTATTTAGTTCTGCCCTTCGTAAGCAACAGAAGATACTTGTATGTTTCCCGGGACACAAATTAAGTACAATTTGCCTTGATCTTCAAATTCCAAAAGTTTTCACCCCCCAGCTCTTAATGCATCTAGTTTCCTTCTGGAGCATCAGTGAATGTTTGAATCTTTTTAAATAGTTGTGTTTGAAACCCTCAAATGTCCTCAGTCTGAAAAGATGCATCTCAAAATCATAAATTCACTGCTGGAAAGGGTTAAAATATGCAAAGATGCTGGAAAACTGAAGAATCTGCAGGACAGGATTTTTCTGAAGAACGCTGCTCAGTTTAACTGTTCAGAACAAACAAGGGACTCATGCACAACCATCACAAAACAGAAAGACAGCCGAGGATCATCAGGTAACAGAACACAGTATTAAGAACCAAGGGTTCCCAAACTTTTGAGTGGGGTTATTTTAATAATTTCAGCATTTTTTTTTGTCTTGTGGACTAAATGTTAATATCTTTTATGTACAATATCTTACTCAGGACAGTACTAAATAAAAAATAACATGCATTTAGTATGATCTCTCTTATTTTTTGAAAATTACTCTGATTTTCACAGATTCTGCAAAGGGTGCCCAAACTTTCGAGCCCCACTGTATATATAATTTAGCTTTACAAATGCAGGAATAAATTAAATTTTAATATATACTAAAATAGAAAACAATTCTTTTAAACTGACATTCTGTGCTGCACCCACTGAATGAACCCCCAGCTTTGACTCTCATCCAGGATTGGGAACAGCATTTCATCCACCCATCTACTCAATAAAATCCCTCCTTCAACAAATTAATAAAAATAAAACAGCACAAAGCTGCTTTCCTCTCCTCTCAAACATGTAGATTAGTGTAGCATTATCTTCCTCCCACAGCTGCTGTTGCTCTGGGTGGGGGTGGGGGGATCAGAGAGCCTTTTGATTGGTTCATTTATGCTGCCTGTCATTTTGAAACAGCCAACGAAGCGTTTAAGAGTCAGATCGTATCCTTTTATGGTATGAGGGGAGGTTTGTATGCGTTGCCAGCAGCATCCTTTGCAATTGGTTCCAGGAGCTGGTTTAAATGAGAGAGTGCATGGGACTGAGCTTCTCTATTTTCAGTCAGCGTATGTTTGATTCTAAATATTACATTACATTTATGTTTTTGCAAAGACTTTTCCATACACATGGTGATTTCGGACATCCTTTATAGTATTTCTACTACTACTGCTCAGCAAACAACATTGTGTGCTTTAGTTCACAATGCAAACATGGCTTTTATAGAGCAAAGACGCATCGTTTTGTTACGAGATAATGTTGTGCGTAATGTAAAGAAACTTCTTTTTGTTCAGCTCGTGAAGTTACTAAAATACAAAAGGCCTGATTGGACTGTTGGGCTAATGTGTTTTTGCCCTGTTTTAATAAAGCCTCAGCAGAGCCTGACTAAGGTGTACACCCATGCTGTGTTTATGTTGATGTCAGCATTACCTCATTGAGTTTGATTTGCCTCAGTTCCTCCTCTGCTGCAGTCAAAGGCAGAGGCGCCGCCTGGGAGCTAAGGTACTTTTTATAGCCATTTAGAGAGACATCGTCCTGAGCAGAAAGAGATGCATTAGTGGGGAAACCTATGGCTGCCATCCATGCAAGGTTTGATTTAAAGAATGGCAGATGATACATGTCATACCTTAACTGTGCCAAAAATCTCCTCTTTAATGTGGCCACCACCAAACTCTTTCTTCAGCGTGGCCCTCGTAGCAGCATACAGCATCTTTTGTCGAACCTGAAAGGAAAAGTTGGAGTCTGGATTCAGTTTTCTTTTTAGGAACAAGAACATGCATCAGATTAATCTGTTTTAGGCCAACATATTTCTATAATCATATAATCATAAACATAGAACAAACAATATATATATATATATATATATATAAAAGATGAGTTTATTTCTTGATTAGATAATTGGAACAGATTTGGCATTACATTATTTGCTCACAAATGGATTCTCTGCAGTGAATGGGTGCCGTCAGACTGAGAGTCAAAACTGCTGATAAAAACATCACAATAATCCACAAGTAATGCATATGACTCAAAATGCTTAATGATGGATTGGTTTGTGTTTTTCACTTCACAAGACATTAATTAATGGACTGGAGTCGTGTGGATTATTGTGATGTAATGTGCAAGTGACGTAATGATAAATTCCATTCTAAAGAAGAAACGGAGTCGTATACATCCTGTATGGTTTTAGGCTGGATACAATTGTCACCTAATGTTAATTTTTTGGGTGAACTATTCCTTTTAATACTTGAATCCAACCAGGAGAAATTTCTAGATTTCAATTTTAAAGATGCTTTGTTATAGGAAAGCTCTTGGTTTGAGCAACTTGAGTAGGCTTTAGATTTGGGTGCGATTGGGACTCTAGCCATTTTAGTCTCCCTCTAGTTGTTGAACATTAAGGGAGAAAATTAGAATTGTAAATTGGCAGCACAACTGTACGTTTTCTGTATCAGGTCAACCATGCTTTTCATTAAAAAAAAAAAAACGTGAAAGTAGATTAATGTCTAACTCTTTTGCTTAAATGAACAAGGTTTCCATTATATGAGCTTACCTGATAATTATCTTTTGGTAAAAGATCACATTACAAGGTTTGTTATAACAATGGTACAACATCCTCGAAGATCATATCCACATAGCAGTACAAAAACCTCTTATTATAACCTGTCTTCATATGGACAGGCTTAACTGGCAACCAGATATTTTTAAAGAGCTTTAAACCAGGGATATTATATGTATATGGAGTGGATGGATTAAAAAGCACTGAGCAATGTCAACTCATGATGTCCTTTGGCCTCGTACAAGCTGAAAGAAGATGTGACAGCATGCAAACCAACTCACTGGAGAGTGATCCGGAGACCAGGCCAGAAAGATCCACTCATAACCCTGGTTGTTGGTGGTATCCAGCCTGTAGAGAAGGTACGAGGGCATGTCATCCTCCACCAGAGGGAGAACACAGCTGTCCCATTCCTGGTCCCATTTCTTTGCAGCCCGTTTACTTCCACCCAGAACTAACTTCTCTACATGAACACAACAGAAGAAAGGAAAGTGTGATAAGATTCTTGCGTCATACATTGACAGTCTCTTTCTGTATTTGACTAAATACAGTAAAACAAAAAATTACAGAGTATTATTTAGCAGTTCAGAAAATGTGAGATACTGTTACTTTTGACAAATATTTTGAATTCATTTTTTACTTTTAGTTGAATTTTTTTAAGTTTTAGTAATTATATATATATATATATATAAATATATATATATATATATATATATATATATATATATATATATATATATATATTTTTTTTTTATATATATATATATTTTGGTTGAACTATTCATTTAGTAGTGCTACTACTACTACTAAATGAATAGTTCAACCAAAATATAAAAAAAAATTTTGATCACATTAATGTATTCGTAACATTTTATTTTATTTCTAGTTTATTTTAGTTCTAATATTTGTAAAGATGTTAGTGCTTTTAGTTTGATGCGAGATAAACAAGAAAGCAACAACTTTAATACAGTGAAACTTTAAGTACCTTTAAGTACATTTTTTTTAAAGATAAATTTGTTCTAATGTTTAAGTTATCTTAATATAAGTGTTACAAAACACAATATATATATTTTTTATCGCTATTGTCGACATGTTTTATCTAATATTCTGGTAAAATAATAAACAAATTAAGCAATTCTGTTTGAAGGGAAACCGATGTTTTGCAAATAAAAGTAAATATCATAAGGTTCTAAATTTAAAGCCCATCCTCATTTTAAAATCAGAGAAAACCACGGATAATTGTGCTGGGTTTTTTTTTTTTTTTTTTTTTTTTTTTTTATATGACTTAAAGTAAGTGCTGTTTAACAAATGTTTGTACTCTCATGTGTACAACAGTCATCTCACCATTTTCTATCACTACTTTGATGAGCCGATATTCTCCATTCCGGGCCTTCGCAAAGATTTCTTTCACTTCCCCGGTAGCTGAGAAGAGAAAGCACAGGACACAATGAGACCATTTATTCTGATGCGAAACAAAGCTGACCATCTCTGGACAACGGAATTGAAATTTGGCTTATGAACCAAATTGAGGAATCTAAAGTGGCATTGTGAGGGACAGTTTGGAGACTGCAGTCCATTCTTTTATTGAGTATGGAGTATGTTCTTTTATTAAAATTATTTGCATAGGACCATGCAAGGTGTTCTTCAATTAAACTTTCAGCATGACTGCATTGATTCATACACTTCTTGTCACTGTAACACAACGTCACTGCAGTAAAAGCTCAATGTAAACAGATGTCTGTTGCATAATGCCTAGCAACACCTTTGAATAAAGGAGACACGGTTATTACAGCTGGACCTTTGAGACCTGCTGCCTTCTTTCCCAATCCTCAACTCAGTCTGAAAACATACTGATAGTGAAAGACCAATCCGAGTTTATTTGCATGATCATATTAATGCAACAAAAGGCAGAGTACACTTGACACAGATTCCCTGTCTGGCTCTGGTTTGTTTACTGGAAGCTCGCGATAAAACTCTAACGTTACAAGGTAACGTTAATTCAGTATCAGCGACGACAACAACAGGTTCTTCTGTTTACAAACAAGCGCCAAATAAAGGAACATGTACAAAAGCAACGCTATAAACTAAGTCCGGGTTATTTGAATCGACAATAAAAGACCGTAAGGATTTTACCTTGGATGCCGGTTTGATGAGACATTCTGGCTCTCGTGTCGGCCGGCTGGTAGATGGTAGCAGTGAAAGAACACGGAAGTCGGAGAATGAACTACAGTCATTTGAGATGCCTGTCATGTGACGACATTACGTGGCCCCGCCCACTGCGGCGTGGTGTGCGCGTTCATGTGTATTTTTGAGACAAAAACTGCAAATATACTAAATGAAGATGATTACAGTAGCTAACTCAGTTTGAAAATTGAGGACGTCCTGAAAAAAAGTAAAGAGACTAATGTAATATTTACTTTATTCATTTTGTGGTATTTTTACAGCGAGGGATTGAGGGTAAATAATACCTAGAAAAGTAAAGTCAAGAGTTTTTTAATCAATCAGATTTTTTATGCAATATAATGGTCACATTTATATCAAATAGTGAAATAACCTGGATTGAAAATAACCACAACCGCAGGGGTTGGATCTGGGGACCCTCAAGGGGCCTGCATGAAGTAATCATAGAGAAAAACTGTGTAATTTTTTTATTTAATTTAAATAATAATAATAATAATAATAATAATAATAATAAAAATAACAAAATAAGATACAAAAAAATAAATAAAAATGTATTAATATAAATAAATAAAAAATAGATAAAAATAAATACAATTTTGATTAAAATAAGTAAATAAATGAGTTAATAAATAATACATTTTACAGCACAATACAACGAGTTAAATAAAAAAAACAATAGATTAATATAATAAAAAATGAGGAAAATAAAAAATAGTAAAAAATTAATAAAAGTAATCGAAGTAAATAAATTAAAAAAAGTAATTAAACAAGTCAATAAATAAATATTTTTATAGTACAACACTATAATTATTAGGAAAACAATATAATAATGTAGCTTTATCAAATTTAGATAATTTCCAAATACTATTTAGACATAAATAGGGTCTTTATACATCCACATGCAATGCTAAATTTCAGCATTGCATGTGAATGACCATAACTGGAGGTCCGTGGCATCTGAATGATTGAAAACCCTTGCACGTTGCAGTTTATGCTGCAAGAAGCAGGGCACTTGGCATTTGGCTGTGTGCACTTGGGACAGATCTTGGAAGCGGTGGAATTTCTCAAACGCAGGGTGGAGTTGCGAACATCCCACAGACATACTATATAAATACACTGCCAGAGTGTTGATTTAGTTGCTGCGTCTGTGTTAAATGAACCACAGACTCAGCAAAGAGGAGTGGCACTAGAGCAATGGCAAGGCAATTCACGATAAAAGCAGACTAAACCTTCCTTGTGAATTAGAGGTTACTGGGCCACACACCCCACTGCCAAAGGCTTTAATCAAGATCCTCTGCAACAGTTCTGTGTGTAATAGCATATTCTATTTAAAGATGACATTTCTATTGTTACTTAAACTTGGCTGCTGGTTAATTAAAAAAAAAAAAAAAAAACTTATTTTGGATTGCAAATCTATTTCAGTGATTCATTAGCACTATAGCTAAGAATAACAAAGTGCAGTAATCGGATTACCTGATTCATGCAACAGTTACTGTGATCCGAGAAGCTCCTGTTTATCTGGCTTTGTGAAGCAAAGGACAGCAGCTCACAGCTGTGAAATGCAGAGTACCTGGATTTTCATGACTACTCACATTCAACACGTCCTTGGGGATTATTTACAATCATAGCAAACTGGGACACTATCCAATATGACTAATAAAGTTAGAAGCTCAAGCATTCAAATGCAGATGAATAACAAGCTATTTCTGGAATATGCAGTATACAGCATGCAATATTTTTTGTTTCAGTGCATGCAATAAAGCCCTACTATATTTGCCAGAAAGTGGAGTAGAGGCCTACAAAAGAACACACTGCAAAAAATATTATAATCTATAATGCAATGCGTTGCAGTTCCATTGTGATTAATGAACAAGTAACATCAGACTCATTATTTACCAAATGTTAAGGAATGTAACTTTCCAAATTATAACTGAATGCTTTTCAAATGCAGTGTGATATGTGTAGCAAACAGCTTATCAAAACATTAATTATGTAGTAATATCTATGGTTTGCTTTTTTTTTTTTTTTTTTTAAATATAGGCTACACTCACTAGGGCAATACCTTTTCAAAAGGTAATTACATCTTTGTACCTTTTTAACCCCTAAAGGTGCGTACTGGAACTTTAAAGGTGTATATTAGTAGGCTGAGCTAAAATCTAGGCCTACATAAATCGCAGCCTTTTGAAAAATTTGAAACTTTTTTTTTCCACAGTAGGCTATACAGTGTATTCTGTGTCTTCAAAAAGAGGTACATTTGTATTCTGTTTCAAACATCGGCAATAGACTGTAATCAGGTAAGACGGCATATTGACCTTAACACGGATCAAAACGAGGCTGTAAGCGACAGACTTACCGTAATGTCACGCGCTGTATGTGAAGTTACTGTAACTTCACATCACAGCTCACAACTGTTTCGACAGCTGGACAATCGTTATGTTGCTAAACAACAGTACAATTAACTGGACGCTGTTTAACCGTCAAAAACTAATGGCTTAGGTCTGCTGGATTGACCACAAGGTGGCGCAATTATCCTATCAATTTTAGGAGCTCCTCTAGACTCATCACTAATCAAATTGTTTAGACTAACAAGTTTAGACTAAATACGACATATAAATCCAGGAAAGCAGTTGCAGATTAGTATTCACTTTCTCCAGATGCTGTCATTTTATAAACTTAACAGAGGAGTGAATCTTCATTACTCGTTAAATCCATCTCTGAAACACAGCAGTGAGAAAAAAAAAGAAAAGAAAAGAAAAAAAGAATTAAAATGCACAGGACAAAATTAAAAAGCTGTCATGGGACACATACTCAGTCAGGAAGGTTCTCAGGCAAGTACAAATATGAAAAAAATCTCCAATACACACAATAGGCCCAATATTGTTTGGCCTTCCTGTAATGGGAAAATAAATAGACCCATCTAAAGCTGCCATCAGGTGTTTGTTCAGAACTGAAAGGCCTTATCAAGATACATATAGAGGCCATAACTCAAGCTGTCTCATTTGTTTGAGTGTGTGTACGTGTGTGTGGCGACGCCACAGACTGAGAAAGAGAATGAATATGTGTAGGCTTATGCTTTTTGTTTGTGTGCTTTTTGTTTGTGTGCGTAGGAAGGAGATAGTGAAAGGTAGAGAAAAGAATAGATAGAGGCTGAAAAGATATTTCTGCTCATGATATTAGTGTACAGAATTATGCATATGCTTATAAAATCACCTACTGTAATGATGCATATTGTATGCCCACGCTTAATATGAGCTATAATGGATCCAACTGTTAGCTCCTTTTCAAATGTCATTACTGAAAAACATCACCACAGGAAAAATCCCACCATTCATCCTCTTAACCAAACAAAAAACAAATTACACCCCAAAGAAGATGTTATACCTGTGTTTGAAGGATCTGCAGGAAAATTCACATGCATTAGTCATAAAATGGATGAATGCTTTCTCATTTTATCACTGCTGAAAGCATTCTTACCTTCATCCGTCAGTGGGTTCCGGGTTTAGTGGCTTTGGCACAGTCTGGCTGCTTTATAGCTCATATCCAGATGGACATCACCAACTTTTGGTGCTTAAAATTTCATGACCTTCAGCAGCAGAGTAGGAGATTTATGGTCGCCGCACAACATCCAGTGCTACATTTATAAAGGAGGCTCATGGAAAGCCAGTTGAATTTACAATCAGCATGAATGTGTGTTTCATTTCACAATGTGACTTGAAACATTTTGTAGAGGGACCAATCAAGGCAATTATTGTCACTCTAAGACATGTTCATCTGCCAAACTATGCGTTTACACGAGGTGTAATGACTGTGCATTGATGAGTGCTTCTCGATTATGAAATAATTTCCCAGTTGTGACTTCTGTACAGCTTTTTCTTTTTCTTCTTTCGACCATGAATCATGCAGGGAACACAATTTTTCATAATTTATAAGCTTTCCCCAGAGCCATGGGATTTCAAACATCCTAGCACCGAAGTAGTTCTTTCGGAATGAGTTAAATTATCGAGAAGCAAGCCTAGCTACTATACATCTTGATGCATCATGGGAAATCAGGCACACTAACAGATATAAAAAGTTATAAAAATGTGTTTCTAACATTTTCATTATGTAAATGAAACGTCTGTGAACATTCTAAACATTCAGATATTTAAGAACGTTCTTTCTTGGCAATTTGAACATTCTGTAAAATGTATTCGTAGAACATTCTTAGCAATATTCTTAGCTAAAAAGTTTATGCTCTAAGATCATTCTCTTAAAGAGTAAATATAACACACACAGTTTCAGCCAATCTCATGTTAATCTTGAGAACCTATAGAGTAGTATTGCATCCTTCATATCTTCCAATATTCCATCACCAAAAATATATATTTTTGAAACTTTAGCCATGTTTAGCATTAGAATTCAACTTTTTGATGGTGTAAATAAGTCAGAATGCATAAAATAGCATTAGACCTCCCCTTTAAAGGGGTCATATGATGTTGCTAAAAATAATATTATTTGGTGGTTGAAAAAACATTATTTTCCACATACTGTACATCTCCTCTATGCCCCGCCTTCTGAAACACGTCGATTTTTACAAAGTTAATCAGTCTGAAAAGCGAGGTGTGCAGTGATTGGTCAGCTATCCAGTGTGTTGTGATTGGCTGAATACCTCAAGTGTGTGACGGAAATGTAACGCCCCTTAACATATTAGGATGTCCTTTCCAGGCGGAGCGATAAGACATAAACATAAAACCCTTTATAAATGTGATATTAACATGATTTCTATTCATATCTTCTTTTGGAAAGCCAAACAAAGTAGTTTCTTTCTCAACGAAACAGCATCACACACTGCGGCCTTGAGTGAGCCGCGGTCTAGAGTCACGGCCTGGCTGGTGGATTATACGAAGGAGTTTACTTTGTGTATTTCTTCCACGAACAGCACAGATCAGCTCCAGGCATGACAAAGCGGATATCATGCTCTTTTGGAAGCCCAAACAAAGTAGTTTTGTTTTCACAACCAAACACACAGCGTCTATACAACATGGTGGCGAGGGCAACAACAATGCTACAGCGAGAATAAAAGGTATGCCTTCTTTCTTTCTGTGAACATCTGGGTGGCGTTATGCAAATCTTCCCACATAGTGAGGTAGAGATGTGGGGGCGTGTTTTCCTTTTAAGAGCGTATCACTCTCTGAAACTCAAAATTTGTGCATTATAATGGGTCCAGTTTGCGATAAATATGAAAATTCATGGCATGACCCCTATAATTCTCTTCCTTTCCCTTGCTTACAAAATCCTGACGTTATTGGAAAACATTGTGAAACAAGCTACAAACAAGTAACCAAGAGGCACAGTTTTGCTCCAAATGCTATTTTGTGGCATTCTCTCCAAGACCATCTCAAGCTAACCTAATGACACTCCACATTTGCTCTACATGAAACGCGAGACAGCCCTTGGGATGTGCAACTGGCTTTCACCATTCCACAGTGCAGACTTATCAATGAATCAAGAAATGATGGGTGACACAACAGCGCCCCAGTGCTACACCGTCTATTTTATTAAACTCATATTTTATAGTTGCACCAATTCTAGCCAACAACTCATGATGTGCGTACATTAAGAGCAGCTCTGGAGGACAGCAGAATATTTCTCTTCGTGGTTTTGTGGGGGCAGGGTACATGCTTTTGTAATCACCCCATCCATTGCTCAGGTCATGAAAGGTGGCGGAGACATCAGTCATGGGATGGGGGTGGGACATCCTCTGGACCAGGAAGAGAGAGATCTCTTTCACACATCGCAATTATCTTGTAATTTAATTTCACTTACAGTTGCAATAGCAGATTCATCTTTTGGACTGGATGAAAAAAATGAAGAGAGAAAAATTTTTGATAAACATCTTTCTTGCTTTTGTTCATTGTTCTCTGGCTGCAGAGTTGGGTGTGGTTTGAAGCTCCGAAATTAGATGGTACCATCCAGCTTTGTCAGCACCTTCCATTAAGAAATATCTCACCTATTATTTCCCTCTTTCTTTCAGCTGAATAAGCAGCATTTTCTCTCTGTAATTCTCTTTATATATGATATTTTGAAAGCAATTAGAACCTAGTGAACATCAGCTTTTATATACCATAATAATCCAATGGTTTTCAACTCAAAACTCACAAACAGTTAATGTTAAAGCCTCTTTGTAAATGTTTCCTTGATAGGTAATGAATCACACAAATAAATAAATAACATTTAATCATATTATTATATTTAAGTATATTATTATAAATAATATTATAAATATTATACTTATTAGTATTGTTGTAGTAGTATTTCCACATATTAATTTTTAAACTAAAAGGCAAAATATTAAAGCAAAAATAAATAAATAAAATGCCAAAAAAATTGCAAAGAAACTAATAAATGGAGACAGGTTGAGTTACATACTTTCAACTATGACAACATTAATATACAAAATAATAAATTCTGTAATGTGTGTCTAATATAATTGTATTATTATTTATAATCATATAATTTATAAATGCATATAACAATAAAAATAATAACAACATTTAATAATTTGAATTAAATAATAAATCAATAATTAAATTTGTAGAAATAATTATAAATTATTTTATTCCTTTTCTTTTTCTTTATTTTTTTCTTTATATAAATATATATATATATATATATATATATATATATATATATATGTGTGTGTGTGTGTGTATATATATATATATATATTTTTTTTTACTGTGCTGGATTGTCAATTGGTGCTCAACATAAAATCTGGTTCCTGAAGCAAAAGCAGGGAACCACAACACATTGTGAGCTTGAACTTTTCTGTGTCTCTCTGACCTGCCGGAACCTGTGAAAAAGCAAAGAGGGAAAACATCTGTTGTGCCTGGTCCAAATTAGTCCTAAAGCACTAAGTGAGGTTTAAATTCTTTGCCTTCATACATCAGCAACACTGCATTGCTCAACATTACAAGAAATGGCCAGAAATTGGGGAGAAAATATCCTTGTACCTAATTAGACTGAACCTATATTAGGATCTCATTATCATGACATATGTTCCCTTTATAGCTGATTTCCTCATCTGAAGTCCTATAGAGGGGTTTCCTCTGTTGTAGATGGCAGTGCTGTTAATACTAATGAACTAGCTTAATTGCACAGAAATGTATTTGACCATGAAAATTCCAGTCAAACTGCTGAAAATGCTTCTCTCAGCATGAATAACTCTCGCAGATTCAATTAACATCACCTCAGTTTACACACTGCCATTTATCAAGCACTGCTAGAGCGCAGTGTGTGTGTGTGTGTGTGTGTGTTGGGGAGTGCTGCAGAGGGATTTATTTAGAATGATCTATTGTGAGGGGGATTTTGAGGCGGTAAATGTCTTACACTGAGAGGGCCATTAGAAACGCCTGCTTAGCCGGATTACAGCATGCAGCTACTTCACCTCTCCGTTCCACTCCTCCCTTTCATTGTCTTCCATTCTCCATCCTTCCTCCTGTTGACCCCATTCACTGTTTCAGCAAATTCACTGTGAATAGTGAAATTAGGATAATGTTGCTGCTATTTAGACTAATATTACACCTAATGATGATCTATCTATCTATCTATCTATCTATCTGTTTTTATCTTATATTTAAATGCTTGTTTTCTGAAAATTTGAGTTAAATTAAGTGGTCTCTCTATCTAGTTGACTATTTTTGGTATTTTTCAAATACATGTATCATACACAGCATAGCAGCATATTAAACATATGGCCACGATTCTTGCATTTGAGCCAATGCAAAGGATCCTACACTTCCGTTCAGGCCATCCAATGAGCTCGGCTCATTCCTGGTCTGTGCAGAAGCCCCATTGCGTATTCAAACCCTGGCCCTCACACACAATCTGGCGGAAACGGAGGTCTAATGAAGAGCCCAGGGGGTCTGGCTATCAGAGTGATGCATGGCATCATGTGAACGGACACCTTTTCATGCTGCTGTAGTGGGTAGGAGAGCAGCCCACTGAAAAACGATTAGAGGGCTGGGAACGTGACCCCCACAGCTTGCTAATGACATTTCTACAAGCTAGTCCAGAGCTTGTCACTAGTTTGCTGAGGGGAATATTAAGATTTTGCCTCTCTCAGGAATGATGCAAAGAGGAGCTGTTTAATGAATGAAGATGATTGCTGTTCATGACCGCTTGATGCTCTTCATTCAGAGCCGCTGGGATATACTGAGCAGGGATTTGGTAAATAAGTGAATGTAATCTGTTGCCTATGTATAGCAGGAACAGAAACAGCACACAGACTTCAGTTTTCAGTTTTTCAGGAATGTAAATAAATAAATAAATAAAATATTTTCTTGCCTTGCAGTATAAAACAGTTTCTCATATTGTTGGCCTTTTCTCCAATAAAAATATCTAAATATGTTTCAAATAAATTACATGAAAATAAAGGACAATAAAATAAATATTTTTGCCTTGCACTAGAAATAATTATTTTACCAGTAATTTTTGCTTTTTACAAGACAAACAAACAAATAAATAAAATATTTTTGTCTTGCACTACAAACACTTTCTTTTCTTACCCCCCCCCCCCCCAATTATTATGTAAATATAAAATATTATATTTATATACGTTAATATGATAACAAACTTGAATGTAGGCTGAATTTATTTACCAGTGCACTAAGAAAACTAAACCTAATTTACATTATCTGAAAACAAGTCTTCATTTCTGCATACATTATTTTGTTGAGACATCTTTACCATAAAGCAATATAAATATACTTGCTTGCAGTGTGAGAAATTATGATAATGTTGGACAAATGCATATAAGATTGCATTTTTGCATATTTTGCAAATAACCTTTGGCTTTGTCACAAAATCAATATCAGTGACAGAACATGTGAGGTTCTCCAGAGGAAATACGACCTTATTTGTGATTTGTCCTTTTGGACGAGGTACTTTTTAAGCCTGAGGGGGTTTGGTGATTGGAGAATGCTGGAGCAGACAGTAATTTAATGACGAATGGTTGTAAGGGCCACCATGCTGTTCATGGCCTCTCAGTGGAGACCGAATGGCTCTCATTGCTTTAGTATGATAATGATGCCTTATGGGGGTCCGGAGGTGCATCTGGTGAATCCAGAACACCTGAGTCCATTCGGTCACTTGAAAGTGAGCCACACCAACAATTATTGGAACACAAACGAATTGTGGATCCCTGAATTATTATTCATTGCTGAAGGCAAACTTGAGCACAGAAAGCTTCTGTAAGATCAAATAGAACAGTGAAAAATTTCACAGAGAAACTTCAGACTTTTAACATTTTCTCTGCTTATTTAGTATGGGTCTTGACTTGAGCAAAGGCTTTCTAAAGTCTGTTTGAAAAAGTAAGACTTTGTAATCTTACATCTTTTCCTCTGCGCCAGACGACTGCGGGGGTCTCTCTCCAGGTGCGGGCTGCCGAACAGATGCACACCACAGGTGGGCTGAATGCATTGCAGAGGTTTTTTTGTATATATTCATGACTGTGCCGATGCGACTGTATGAATGTGGGTCGCTCTGACGAAAAGGCAAGAGCACAGCAGGGGCGTCCAGTTTGTACTTCGCAAATGCCGTCACCCTCACAAACTCATAATTAGCAATGGCGAACTAAAATGGCTAATGAGTCTCAGAGGGAGTTCAAAGATTAACTCACAGTAGCAGGAGAAGACCCGGGTTTGATGGCCGCACCGGCTCTGACAGGTGTCCTACATTCTGCCTGTTTCATATTTTCACACACATGAATAAAGCATGCAAGAGGAACAAATGAAACACGACTGACCTAATGATTTTCAATTTTTCAATCAGCATGCGAGAGCAAATGTGATCTCTGTCTCAGCTTCAGTGGTGCATATGCATATCGAACTTGTTTTTTAATTTTACTATATTTTAGTAGTTTTGGTACAACCTTTACATATAGCCAATTCTTTTCTTTTCTGATTTTTTATGTTAAATATAAAATATTTTATATACTTAATATATGTATAAAATACACATTTATTTTATTATTTTTATATAAATATAAATATATATATATATATATATATATATATATATATATATATATATATATATATATGTATATATTTATATAAAAATTATAAATAAAATAAAACCAGAAATAAAATAAAATAAAATAAAATATACTGCTAAAAACCACCTACAAACTGTTTTTGGCCACTTCACATCTCAGGCAACTGAGCAATTTTTGTCCAGAATAACTTGAGACTATGTCTAAAATCTGGTTATGTGAGACAAGATGAGCCCTGAGTCTGACTATCACAATTTAATTTCCCATAAGACCATTCACACAGCCCAGGGTCATTTAAATTGCAGGAATACAACTAAACAAACATATCCTCCATAGTTTTTCTGTGACACTAATCCATTTGAACCAGCTCTAAAAAGTGCATTAACGTGATTTAAATGGATTTTCGGATATAAACCCTAATACTGAACTGCAATCCTGCACTCGAGAGATAACACAAAGGTGGCCACTTCTCTCTGGAGGTGGATGAGGCACAGGTTCAGGACACAAGAGCTTCCCGGGCTACTGTGGGTTTGACGGACGATGGGGATCTTCAGGTCTAATGAGCTGTGTAGGAAGCAAGTGGAGAGGAGAATATTTCCTGCAGCGAGTCAGCCGAAAACGATTTAACAAAAGGAAATATGCAGGAGGTCCAGCAGCGAGGGGCTTTTCATTTTCTCCCCTCTTTATTTCTGCCTTCCTCTCTCAATTTCCTGCCTCAATTTGTGATCGCTAGTGAGGAGAGGAGATAGAGAGAAGGGGAGAGAAAAATTGTTTCAATCCGGAGAAGGAACAAGCAGCGCAGGGCCGGACGAGAGGCTTGAGTTATATGTGTGGGCTGAAGTTAGCTCACAATGTTTTGACATGTTTGATATGGAATAAAATTACAAGGCGTTGAGAATCAGGCAGGAGTGAATTTGTATCCGGAGTCGATCATTTAGTTCTCGTTACGGTTGATACTGAGTGAACAGTATTTCTGTTGTGTTTGAGGGGAATGATGTGGTGATAATTTGCACATATTTAGTGGTGGTTTGCACATTCCCTACACCTACACAGGTCCACCAAACTAGACGAAATGATCTCACTGAACCCTGAGCTCAGCTGAACCTGAGTGGTAAATATATGTTGTATACTGTATGTACGGAGGGACTATGTGGGCATGAGAGCGACGGGGGAAGATGAGTCAATGCAAAAGCAGCTAGAATAAATAGCTTTTAAACTTAGAAGTCATGTTTCTTTGTGCTTTGTGTTTTTAATTGAAACTCATTGCACATTAAAATGAATTAAAACAAGATAAATAGTTGCATAGGCCACAAAAATCCACTGAGCAATTGTACGCTTTCATATTGCAGAATTGAGATTTAAATGAAAGAGACCACTATATGAGAGATTAAAAAGTAATGTTTGACTGAAAATGGCAAATATTTCTCAATATCTGCTTATAATACTTAATCAAGAAGCTATGTGAAATGATGAGGTCACATGATTCTATGTGTGTGAACCTATACATATGGTTCATGGTGAGACTTTCTAAGATACATTTTCCTTCAGGCTTTTCAGATTTAACAGGGTCATTTAAATCTTATTGCAGATGAGGAGAATGTTTTCAGGAAACATGTTTGAAAACAATCATGATTTTTGTTTTATTGCATTCAGTGATATAAGAGCAGCACCAGATGCTAACTCTGAATCACCCCTCAGACCTTTAACACTGAAGCCAGACCCAAATTCTGCTGCACCCATGCACTTATCAACTGTGGTACAATCTCCAGAGCTTCGGCTCTCTATCCAGTGACTCACAAGATGGTCTAGTCGAGATTCACTCAAGGGAAAGAAACTGACCCACATACGCTGGTCATATCACTGAGATTGCAAAGCAGAGACTCTCTCAGTGTGGCCCATTTACAGGCAAAACAAGCCCACCTAATCAATGATACATGCTGATGAAATACAGGCTTGAATAAAGGACTGAATGGTGTAGATTTTACTGATTAGTTATTTTCTTGATATAAGCAGTTAATAGTCAGATATTGAGGGTAAAGTGCTTTATGGTCATATAGCCTTCATTTCTAACACACAAATGACTTGTACACACACTGTGAACAAAAGAACTGCAAACAATCACCAGAGGGTTAAAGTAACTTTCAGTAACCAGAGACCCATACTAATTTTACATTTATTCATTTGGCAGACGCTAAAAGCTATTTCTGTTAGCCAACAAAATAATTAGGCAACACTTTATTTTAAGGACCACTTCTCACAATCAAGTAATTGCTTATTAGCTGCATATTACCACCACACAAGCCATTTATTAGTAATTATAAAGCACATATTAATGCCTTATCCTGCATTGCCATATTTTTGATCCCTTTAATCCTACTCTATACCTTATATTAGCAATTAGGTATCAAGTAACGAATTGTGGTCTTTAGTCAAGGATTACATAATTAAAAACACTAATATTGTATCAGTTTTTCAGTTTTAGACCGTAGACTGAAGAACCTGCATTACTATGAATGAACAAGCTGTTTTTCTTAAATGAGTAGATAAAGAAACAGCGGTTTCATTTTATTTTAAGGTCCAGTTCTCACTATTAACTAACCATTATTTATTTATTTAGCCTCAATAAACTACTAATTTGCTGCTTATTAATAATTAGTAAGGTAGTTGTTAAGTTTAGGTATTGGGTAGGAATAGGGAATTGGTCCATATACTAAAGTCTTACTGAAAAAGTTCTCCCAAAAATAAAATAAAATGGTCATATTTGAATCTATTAATTGTATAATTCTATAAATTATATACAGTACTGTGCAAAAGTGTTAGGCCACTATATTTTCACCAACAAAAAATAGTTTTAAGTCAGCTATTTCTATGTTTTGCTGTAGTGTGTCAGTAGGAAATATCAGTTCGCCACAGTTCTTCTGGATTTAATCCTTCTCAGTTTGCTCTGTTTTAGGGGTAAATATCGGCCGATAATTAATGCGTACCTTGTCAGTTAAGCTGGTTATCTAATCAGCGGTAAATTCCACAGGTGTGTGATTTCACATAGAGCAGCTGTTACTACACAGAGCTGTTGATTAGATAACCAGCTTTACTGACGAGATGTGCATTAATTATCGGCCGATATTTATCGTGCACCCCTACTCTGTTTCTTTATGTTATTCCAGACAGACTGGATGACTGTGAGATCAGATCTCTGTCAGACTCCTCATGCAAATAAAATTCTCACTGGATTATTACAATTAATAGAAAAAATAATATTTTGAAATGCACACTGGTATTTATTGCTGACACAATACAAACCATTTTTTGTTGGTGAAAATAGTGGTCTATGACTTTTGCACAGTACTATATATAAATAAAAACACACACATAACAGATACAATATAAATAGACAAAGTAACAAACAAACTTATATTCCAGAATGTTTTTTTAAATAAATCTCATACATTTTAATTTCATTAAATGACTACAGGAATGATGATGGATCAGTTTTGTTTGGACAAACAGTTATTACATAACGCACATGGACGATTTTCAAACAGACTGTGTGAGTGGGACTGAATCCTTCATTCTGTTTCAAACACACACACACACACACACACACACACACAGTGAGAGACTCTGACGCCAGTCACACTTAGCCATGCTGATTGGCACTCATTCACTCATTCACACGTCCACTCTGTGACACTTTCTCCCACTCATTTTCTTTTTTTTCCTTCTGTACTCTTCTCTCAAGATGCGGCTTCTGTTGTCAGTCATGCGAAGACTCCAGAAAAAGATCGGCCCTTGTGTGCTCACCAAGCAATTTATGTTAAATGGGGTTGTTTTGGACCACAGAGGAGTGCGCTTGGATCGATTTATGTTCTGTATAGCCATCTGTCTGTCAGTGAAAACACGGTTGGGTGGATCTGATTCTAAGACACAAGGTAATTAATATTACATATCCTACAACCGGGTACATCCTAATGGTTGCTAGGACTGTGCTACATTTGATCTTATTTAAAGAGATGGATGGATGAATAGATAGATAGATAGATAGATATTTTTTACTTTTTAACACACACACACACACACACACACACAGGAAGTGTATTTCCACTAAAGTGTATTTCCAAGTTTGGCTAGGAGATGTATTTTAACACTGAAAATAAATAATTATATTCATTGCTATGTTTGAGCAGTCCAGCATGAACAATCTCCCAAAAGTTATCTTAAAAATTTAATGGAGGTCAAGGCGGAAGAAATTACTTTTTAATGAGTTTTTGATTATTCTTTTTGACTTGGTTTCATATAAAATAATTGAAAATCCTTGAAAATCTAATAAAAGCCGGTTTTTCAGAGAAAATATCTGTTTTACACAATGATCTGAAAATGTATTTTGCTTGAAGGATTTTTAAATAGTATAACTGGAAAATAAGTCAGTAATACTTGGAGTGAGCTCTGAAGTTTGATTTATTATTATAATTTTTTTATTTATTTAAAGGAATAATTCACCCAAACATGAATATTTGTTGCTAATGTACGGACCCTTAGGGCATCAAAAATGAACATGAGTTTGTTCCTTCATCAGAATAGATTTGGGAAAGTTTGCATTACATGACCTGCTCATCAATGGATCCTCAGCAGTAAATGGGTGCCGTCAGAATGAGAGTCTAAACAGCTGATAAAAACATCACAATAATCCACAAGACTCTATGTTTTGTCTCTCATTCTGACGGCACCCATTCACTGCAGATGATAGATTTGTGAGCAAGTCATGCAATGTACATTTCTCCAAATTTGTTCTGATGAAGAAAAACTTGGATAGCCTGAGAGTGTTTTTTTTATTTTTTTTTAATAAATTTTCTTTTTTGGGTGAATTATTTTATATGTTGTATAACAAGCAGTTAAAAAACATTATTTTAAAAGCAGTACTGAATCAGTTACACTACAAGGACAATGCACAAAAAAATGTTTAGGACCCCATTTTCACCTGTAGTCTGCACAATGCATCTAAAAGAAAGCTCCATCAGAAGTGCTGCTCAGAATGTTCAGTTACACAATAGAAAGCAACAAGCCATTCAGAGACAAGAGATAAAGAAGAATACGAGCCAGAGAAAAGAATGACATGAGTGCATGAGATACTTTAAGGTCAGAGAGAAGTAGTTGGATGGAACTTGAAGGGGAGGAGGGGGAAAAAACGAATTTGTGATAAAAGAAGGAGAATGGAGAGATGGGCTGGGAGGATAATAATGAGACTGAGTTTGAAAGTGCTCTGACAGTGTCCTTTAAAACACCCCTTCTGCTTCATTCAACAGAAAGAGAGACAGACAGACAGAGAGAGAGAGAGAGAGAGAGAGAGAGCGAGCAGCCATCTGTCAAGACCTTACACTGCAGTCTCAAAGCTATCTGATAGCCAGCAGGAGAGAGCGGCCTGACAGCTCAGTGTAACACCTGCATTAGCATTCAGCCGGCGGAGAGAGAATGCATGTAAGGGCAGGACAGAGTGGTGAATCCTGCTGATATTACAAGAAGGCTTTTTAAGCACAAATTATTCAAAAGTAGCTTTTTTTTGTGTGAGGAAATTCACTTTCCTCACGCATACGCACTCAGGCTCCATTTTGTCCTTGGGGGAAATAAACATTTAGTGCAGAATTGTCTTTGTTCTCAGGGTTTATTGACATTTCAAACAGATGAAAAATGCAGGGCTGCGTTCTTGGCTCACTGTTTCCTTGCTGTTTAAGCAGGTTTTTGCAGAATGGTTTATTTATTATAAGTATATAAAGCAGGTTATTTATGAATATAGGTTATGGAGAACACAAGACCTTGCACTGACTGACTACCCTTGCGAAAATTACCCATGGCTTTACTTCAAATAAAACTGAAAAAATATGGTAGCCACAATTTAACCATTGTTTCGCTACACTAACCATAGTTTAACTGTGGACTTTATGCTAGTAGGCACTAGCATGCTAATGCTAAAGCTGAATGACTAGGTCACCTTTACATTGAATTTCTGTCTAAGCTTGATTTTAAAGACTAAAGAAGAAGTACTGCACAAGATATTAACAGTTGGTTTCAATTAGTTCTTTTTTTACTGCACTTTTAGCTCTATGCTAATGCTGAATGGCTTGGTCAGTTTTACATAAAATTTCTGCCTAAGTTTGAGTTTAAAGCCTGCTAATCATACATTTGTGTATGTATGATCAAATAGCTCTCTTTTAATCCCATGTGACTGTGATATGGTTTTAAAATATCATTACTCTGAAACCTAATTTTCTTGATTAGTGTCTCGTCCCTGTAGTTCTCAGCTACCAAGGCGGACTGACAGATTATTCAGTTGACACAGCCTCGGTAGTCATTAATATCTGTAATATGACAGTGTCTTTCTACGAACTGTCAGTAATAGTTAATGTCCTACTTTTTTTAAGCATGACAAATACTGCATAAAATAAATCAATGAGCAGCTCATCGCCAAGAAGAAAACTGGAATAACTACATTTCAAAAGAGGTTGGTTTTCAGATATAAAACATAGGGATTCTGAATCTAACAAGCAGAATAATTTAACAAAAATGCCTTTTATTTTTAAACATACCTGGGCTAAAATACATTTACTGTATGTTTGGGGTCAGTATAGTTTGAAGTGGTCTCTTATGTTCACCAAGATCAAAAATACAGTTAAAATGGTAAAATATTACTATTATTATTTTTATTATTATTATTATTATTTTGATGTTTTAAAATGTAATTTATTCCTGTGATGGCAAAGCTGAATTTTCAGCATTATTGCCCAAGTCTTTATGCTGATTATTATTATTATTTTATTATTTTATTTTTTATTGTTGTGTTGTTGTGATGAGGACAATTTAAAAACATTTATTTGGAAAAACAGATCTTTTATAACGGTGTAAGTGTCATCTTAAGGAAACCAAGTATTAATTTATTTAAATATATATATATATATATATATATATATATATATATATATATATATATATATATATATATATATTTAATATATAAATTAAATATACATATATTAAAAAATTTTTTTTACAGAACTTAAACATTTTTAAATATTACAAATTTTACTAATCTCAGCTTGACTGTCAAAAGTCCAATCTATTAGGACTATATACATGTTATTTTCTTTTTTCTTAATCATCTTTGCTCACTCTTCTGATCCCTGTATCTCTCTCTCCTAGAATCATATAGAACAATGCCAGCATAATAGCTACTGATCAGTTTATTTAATATATGCTATGTTTCTATATGTGTGTACAAGGGGCATGTACAGTACATCTATATGTCAGAGAGTATCATGGGACCCACTTCTCTCCACTATCACATTCTCTAAATTATTACACTCAGGGTGAGAGGTGATAATGATTATTAAGCCCTATTAATAATCGTAATTGGGAGTGAAAATATTCAGATTTACATCTGTTAGGGGTGTATTAGAATCTCACCCCCTACATCATCTCCCATTATGGTCCAGTAATTGGAAACTATCCTTTTCTACAGAATACAATACAATGAATGATGAAGTCTATTAGGCCTAAATTATTCAAGCCATAAATTGAAAATAAATCTCTTTTGCAAAGCATATGAAGAGAGACTCATAGCAGGAATAAAAAAGGATTTATTTCTTAGCGACAAGGACTGCTTTTAAACTCTGCATTAAGTCCCTTGAGTGTATCGCCGAGCTTTATTAGAGAAAAATAATAAAATAAACAGTGGCGGCTCAATATATTCATGCTATTCAAGAGTGTTCATTACTGCATGAACACGCTCGATGGCACAGACATCAAAGGAAAAGCCCTGGCCATAGAGCCACTGAACCTTCAACACAGCATAACCAATCCCCCTTCTGCCATACTTCAGTATTCATGCTTTTCACACACTGAGTGCTTAGGTGGTTTTATGTCAGAGTAAAATCATATCAAAGAAGAGGTTCTCAACCATCGAAATGATTCATCTGACTTCAGATTGGCTCAAAATGACTTTAAACTGCAGCTGTAGTGCTGCTGGTAACAGTGTAACTATTAAAGAGCCAGTAAATATTATGTTAAAAAGGAAATTAAACTTTCCATGCAGTGAAATTAGATCATTCAAGCCACTTCTATAGGTCTCTAAAAGCAATATGGCCGAGAAAATGGATCTCGCTACAGATCTTCTTAATTTCAATTGACTGAAGGGAGCTGAAAAGGTGGGATTGAATGAAAGAGGGAGGGGGAAAGCAAGGGAGAGTGAAAGAGAGAAAGACGGAGATTTCGCACCGAGACTTACTTCATTCAGTGAAGATCAAAGGTAACATGATTCCTTTTCTTCTGGCGGATCTGAGGTTTTTAACGTGTCTGCTCCTCTCTAAAACGCTATCTTGCTGAACTGGATAAGACTGGTCAGAGCATCACACCCTTCGCTAACCTCAGTGAACATTTCCTGCTGTCAGAAACAGTTCATATATAAGGAAATGTACAACATCACTTATTATGGAAAATTAACATAACTCGCAGGGTTTGAGGAAACCCCAGCATCGTTATAATAGCCCCCCCAAAAAACATACTTTGCATTGAATTATTAGATTGATACTTTATTTTATATTTTTTGATCATAGTTAAAATGAATAAGCAACATTTTAACTGTGTAACATGCTAGGTGTACATACGGTAGAAGTCAGACAGTTGACAGTTATTTGCTTTGATATCTTTTGTTGTATTTCTGTACAGCAGTGGTTCTCAATCAGGGACTAGCAGACTTATAAAGGAGCCTCACAATTACTTAAAATGACTTAAATTAAAAAAAAAAAAGCTCTAAAATATTTTATGTTCTAAAATGTATTTACTGGATAATTATTAAAGATTATAACAAATGGCGACTAATTAATTAAACAAATAAAAATACATATTTATAAAAAAGATGAAAATGATTATCTGGGAGTACTTTACATATTCAATAAAAGTATGATAATTAAGTATTATTTTTATTTTATTGTTTGGTTAAATGGGTTCAGTTGGCAAAAAAAAGGAGGAACATATCAAAACCCTAAAGGGAAAATACTATTGTCTTTATTGTATTTTAGAGCTGATTTTCATAAATCTGAATTGTCTCCATAGGTTATTTTTCATAACTGATTCTGTTATTCTGTGAAGCTACTTTGACAAATCTGTAATGAATAAAGTCCTATAGAAATAAAGGTGACTTGACTAATTGGTGCATTAAAAAAATTACTACTATTATTTTTATACATCCAAAACATCCCAACAATGAAGTCATATTTATCAGAATATAAGGGATACAAATGAACTATTATTTATATGTCTTTAACACTGTAAAAATCATCAAAAATGTCCCATCATCAGTGAATAATGAAATATCAGTGTGTTCATACAAACTATCACATGGCTTTGTATTGGTCACATTTATGGTGCTTTTACATCCTTCACAAAGCTTGTAAAAATTATCTTCTTTTGAATTTATTTTGGTTTCCTTGTCAGAAAGAAAGTGATACAGACAGTAGAGGTTTGGAACAATACGAAGGTGAGCAAATGACACCTGAATGTTCATTTTGGGGTGAAGTATCCCTTCAAGCTTGTAAAACTTAGTCAAACAGTCATAAAGAGAGGCTCTATCCTCTTTGAGAGTCAGATTTGCTGGCAGTCTGTCCCTCCGGTGCTGACGTAAGAGAAGATCTCAGAGGAGCTCTCCATGGTGCTGATATTTCCGCTCAAGTGTCGGGCTCTTCTCTGCTACAGGCTTTTCAGAGCCAGCTGGATAACCAGACAACATGTCGGGTCACTTGGTCACTTTGGAACCCCCCCCCCCCCCCCCCCAATCTCCCATCTCCTCTTTTCTTCTCTGCTTCTCACAGGCATGTGGAAGCACTAGTCAGACTCTTGGCTCTCCATTAGCCGGCAGACAAATATAGAGCCAAAGTGTCCAACAGAACGGGGAAAGAGACATTGCCAGTTAGTTTTGGCAGGGACCCGATTCACCACTTTAGCAAGATTACACAATGTGCTGAAAAGGGCAAGAGATTAAAAAAAAACAAGCACTTGGTGAGAAAGAGAGCGAATGTAAGAATAATAAGCATGGCTACAGAAATTGCAATCAGCATGGTGATTATAGGTCAAAGGTGCAATCAGTAATTTTTCCTACTTTAAATAAAAAAAGAATAATTTAATAGTACTTTTTCATAAAAGTGCTTCTGTAAAAATCATCAGAATGCCCCCCCCCCCACCCTTTTTAAGTGCTCTTGCAGTAAGACAAATAAAAATAAACATAGAAAGTAGTAACAGGAATAAAAATGAATAAAGTATTATATTAACAGATAAAACAAACAGGTAATAAACAGGATTTAAACTAGTTTTAGATGGAGTTTAGTATGTTTCCACCATTCTATTTCACATTTTTTAAATCAAATTTGTCTTAACAAATGAAACTTAAGTGCTAATAATAATAACAATAACATATATATACATTAGACAAGTATTTCATCAAGAGAAAACAGAGACATACCCACACCCATATGTCCACATACACGAGCATACACTATAGGTCAGATAAAGGTTGGCACATGGCGAGGCGAGGGCTGGCACAGTGACATCAGATCTGCAGTATGGTCCCTAATCTGTGGGATCAGTAAAATCAAGGAAATGAGAGGCATCACACTGCAGTAATCTCCTGCAGTGGGAAAACTGTGTGCGTGTGAAAGAGATGAGAGAGGCTGTAGAGGCCGGGAAAACAGAACCAGCCACTATCAACCAACTATAAAAAAAAAGGTTAATTGCACAGGATTACTGGCACTGAAATAAGCCCAAATTCAGCCTGAATGAGAAAAACCAAGAAACTATTGATGGATAGAGACTGAAAGCTCTATTAAATAAAGACTTGAAAGGGAAAAGATACATGGAGGATGTCAATGAATCAGCAAGGATGGAAACAAGTGGACAAAATAATGATGTGGAAAAGAAGACATTATTCTGATGTTCCATTGTCTATTTCAAACCCCCAGCTGCCTCAAGGATCCCAAAGCCTCTCAAAAAATACACTTAAAGTCAAGATGAAATCAAAATCTTATTTAGTCTTATTGTGAAAGATTCATCTGTGCTTATTCCAAAGAAAAATCTTTGTAATCTGTAATCTTTAATCTCAGTCAAACTATAATAACACTCTGAAATACTTCACATCTTGGAAGTAAGATAGGATGCAAACTGCAATTCTTATAAATTATACTTTGACCTTTACAAATCGCAGTACTTTGCATTTCAAAATTTCAACTTGCATCAAACATCGAAAACAACGTAGACCTCTATTGAAAATCTAACATGAATAGATTTAATGTATTTATACATACTAACATTTTCGGATATACACCTAAATATAAAATATTTAGTAAATGGCAACAAAAATGTTTCAGATGGAGATGAGATTTTCTGATAAACAAATGCCAATTGTTGTTATACTGTTTTGTGTTAAATAAAGAAAAAAGAACAACAATGCATCTGCATATTTTCCAGTGGAAACCTTTTATTTCACCATGACACAATAGTGCACCGAGCCAGGAAACAAAACATCAATTTGACAAGAGGTGCAACAGAAACATCAAAGTAAAGACAGAATTCAAAAGACGTGAGAAACAAACACATTAAATAAACTATTCACAACATCAAGATCATATTTTCCATGGAAGGGAGCGGAACAACCATTAATACTGGAAGAAGTAAACACTGTAAGGTAATTTACAAAGGATTTGACCATGTCTGCAGTCTGTTGAACCCATCAAGCACAAAACACTGCGATCACTGACAAGTTTTTCAACATAGTTTTGATATTGAAACCTGGAAATTGACTGGAATTAGCAAAACTTTATCTGAATATTGTTTCATGGTTTCCAATGATAATTGATAAATGACAAATGAACATCAGAGAAGCAAATCTGAAACACCGTTTAAAGCTGAAACGATTGGTTGCTTTATCTTTTGTTATGTTCGACTGAGCTATCTGTATATTGTTTATGTTATAATACATATGAGGTTTTGGTATAAAATGATCATCTGAAGGGGATGAATCTGTACAGAGAGTCGAGACAAAGACAAAGGGACAGCGAGAAAAAGAAAAGTAGTCAGACATTTTGTCTTTGAATAGGACTAGAGGCACAAAGGGTCCACAGAGCAACAGATGTGACCGTTCTGTAGAGAAAAAGAGAGGGAGGGAGGGAAGGTAAAGGAAGGAGACATTAGTCAAAAAAGGAAAGTAGCCAATTTGACACTCACTCAAGCATTTCCATACTGTATGTGTGTAACGCATTAAATAAGCATCAGTACAGCCTCTCATGATTCATCGCTCAGCTTAAATGATGCTGATGACCTTGGCCAGTCACATAAGGTGCTTTAATAAGCAGATGAATTCTCTCCTGTCCCTGAGCTCTGTTCTTTATTCTTACATTCATCTCACACAGACAAATCTCACAGCATCCGGGAACGGTTTCTGTGTACTGTCCATGTTTCTCAGCTATTTATCTATAAATGAATGGGCACATCATTTAGAGAGGTGTCTAAATGTCAGAGACCACTAGTGAAAATATATCTTATTTATTTATTATCAAATTATCATTATTATGATTTTTTTCATTACAATTTATATTTTATAAGAAGCCCCAATCATGGCATGCTAAAAAGATGTATAGAAGCCCATTTCTCCAATAAAATGAAAAAAAGTTAATTGTGACTTATCTTCTTTGTGACTTCAAGCTTTTTTTCTCAGTTTATATAAAAAATCATAATTTTAAGATATAAACTCAGAATTGCGAGATATAGAAAAAAAAGGTCGAAATTGTGAGAAAAAAATGTGCAAATACCTTTAAAAAAAGATCTTTTTTTGAACAACAAAAACAAAAAAGCTAAGAAAACACAAAGTATAGTGTTATAAATGTGCATTACTATATATATATATATATATATATATATATATATATATATATATATATATATTGATAATGCTAATAAAAAAAAAAGATCCATTAATGCTCTCTTATCACAAAGTTCCTTTGATTTCTTTGATCTTTGTTTTTTTCAAGGTTTAAATTAGGTTCTAGATGTCTCTATTCAGTGGGGTCTCAGATTTTTGGATCTCACTGTAAGTGTTTTATGAATAATATTTATATGCACCAAAACAATAAACTCAAAGCTGTGACTGGGCGCACCACCAAAAGCCTTTGCCTTTGACTGAATTGGTATTAAACTGTTTAAAAATAAATTAGCCAGATGTCCATGAAACCATTAATGGGCCTGAGGAAGCTGCCTTTGTGAAAATGTGAAAGGATCCAGCTTAAAAATAATGACAAGCACAGGGGTTTACATCTAAATACTCAATAATACATCTTGGTGATTTGCAACGTGTGCGTCTGTGGGTGGTTATGTAAGTGTCAAGTACCTTGCACTGGCAGAGGGAACACTCCGTGCCGTGTTTGGTCCAAGCAGAGCCGCTGAAGCGAGTGATCCCGTATTCATCCACACAGGTCTTGGTGATGTCATTCCGAACGGTATCGGCCAGACAGGGGTCCGTGACGCAGCGTGGACAGCATTCGCCCTCTGGAACCACTGTAAACTCACAGTCAGCCACCGGCGCACACGATATCGGCCAGCAGTCCACTTCCCCCCTCTGAGAAACACACAGACAGAGACATATTTCAATTTGATACAGAACAGAATCAATATTTTTTGCAATTCTGTGTGCTACTAGCAGAGGCTAGTGTCACATAAATTATACACTTCCGCTTTAACATGCTGCAAATCACAAATAGTGTGTAGCGCTCACTGATCCAGAGAGGAGTGTGTAATGAAGGATCGATACGACACTAGGTCGGAGCTGGTTTCATATAGTCTCACACAGGGCTCTGTTTCCTCCTGCATTCTTTAAAACGTTGAGTAACATCTGCTGGACTGCACGTGATGTGTCAAAATAAATCAAAACTTTGATCCTTTTTGGATGCTTTCCACAGGTGCAAGAATAAAGTGATGGTGTACTTGGAATGACAAACATAAAAGTGTGTGAAGGTCAGTCCAAATAAACATGGCACAGTAAGTGTGAGCAAGACAGACAGAGAAGAAACACCAGTGTGTATATCTGGGGACAGTATGAGGAGATCAAATGCTTAATATGTTGGCAGAAACTCCCGCCTTTCAGTAATACTAAATCACTTTGCTTTGTGAGGATCACATTTTTTCACTCTGTAATGTATATGTGCATTAGCTGAGAAAAAAAATGAATGTGTGTGTGTTTGTTTGTGTATATAAAAAATTGATTTGATCAAAAACAGCTAAAATGACTATTTTCTATTTTAATATATTTTAAAACGCAATGTATTCCTGTGATGATAAAGCTGATTTTTTTAGCAGCCATTATTTCATAAATCTAACATGCTGATTGGCTCTCATTTTTCATTTTATATTGTTATCAATGTTGTAAAAAGTTGTGCTGCTTAATATATTTGTGGAAACAATGATTTTCCATGATTCTTTGATGTATAGAAAGTTCTCAAGAATAGCATTTATTTAAATTTTTTACCATTATAAGTCTTAAATATCACCTATTTATTTTGTCCTTGCTGAATAAAAGTATTAATTTCTTCTTTGAGTCGAGTCATTTTAATGAATCTGTTGATTTACTCTAATGAATCTGGTGTTCTGATGACTCGGTTACATATTGGACAAATTCAGTTCTAGAGTTCAACTCACTGACTGACTTAAATTTAGACTTTTTCAATAGACATTTTTGGGTTTTGAACCATAAAAGTCTTTTATATTATTTTACAGTTGATCTGTGCATTATTAAAATCTTTTCCTTTTGTGTTTCTGAGAAAGATACAGGTTCAAAACCAAATGACGGTGAATAAATGATTCATTTTTTGGGTGAACCGACTGCCGTATATCACTGAAAGACAACATATTCCTCAGATTACATCCTGAGTCAGACTGAGCAGGTTACGTAGACCTTGATTACAAAGGGAATGCAGATATTTCTCTGAATGTCTCTCTCTCCCCTCCTGGAGATTTCTGTTCCGGAAACATTCTTTGTTCTTTCACTCCTCACACTTTTGTATTCTTAAAACACAAAGAATTCTTCCTGCCCCGTTCTCTCTTTTTTGTGTGTCTCTTCCGCTCTTTCAAGTTCTGTGTTCTTTTACTTCACAGGGAAAAAGGAAAAAACTGATGAGAAGAGGGATTCGAAGAGTAAAGGGGGTTGAAAAGGACTAAAAGAAAGCGCTGACTGAAAGAGAATGTGATAACAGTATAAGAACAACAGAAAAGAAACAAACGAAAAGCAACTGTACTGAAACCTAATGAAATTTCAATATAGCTGTGCAAATCTGGCGCTGTTTGATCGTGCTCCTTTCTCGGACATAGATCACACTTGTCTAGGATTAAATAGGACTTTCAATTGAAAGTCAGTTATTGAGTAATTAATCCAAAGGCTGGCTTGAGCTTTAGCGTGGAAAACAAGCCCTTCGTTGGTTAAACCATCCACAACTGTCTAGAGGTCTTTAACTGAATTCATTATAGACCTACAAGTTTAGCAGTCCTAAACTCTGAGGAAAAGGTTTAGTTCTCTGTGAGACAAAGAAATGTAAGCTGGGAGGCTGGCATGTCATATGAAGAACCCCTGACAAGTTTAGGAGCGCTGTTTGAACCCATTGTCAGCTCAGCAAATACTGAAGTAGGGATTTTCACTAGAGAGAAAGACAGAGTTAGCTGGACTTTATAACTCAATTCTTCACAGAGTGAAAAAAGATCTGCATGAAGAAAGAAAAATGGCTTCTGGATGAAAGTTCAGTGCTGAACACCAGCACACAGGAGAGAAAAACACCAGAGGGGTTGAAAACTGCATTGTTCAAGGTTTTGGCACAAGGTTTCCTGACTGAGATATTGCAGAAAGTTCCACTGTGGCAAGCAGTTTCTCTGAATCTGAATCTAATACACAAGGAACAGAATGACAGTGGTGTTTATTCTGAGCGTTGTGCATGTGTGAATGCATACAGTTTGCTAAAGGGAACATATTTCACACTTTTGCATCATATTCCTTTCCTCGAGTCCAGTTATAATGGTAGGTCAAGGTTGCTTGAACCAAAAAAATTGCAGTTCAGTTTTAAGTGACCATTTTCACTCTGACTCTTCAGCTGTTTTTGTCAATGTACTTGTGACAAGAACTATGACACGTTATGCTATGAGCTGATCTCCTCATATGTGAGGTTCATATTTTTATCAAGGATGTCCTGCTGAATACTGTAGAGCTGTTGATATATTCATGTTAATCATTAGTTAATAGTGCTTTCATTTCATTGACGTTAAAAGGTTTGCAAAAAAATTTTTTAAAATAATTTCCAAACTCAAAAAAAGATTAAATAAAATAAATTCTAAATAGTTTTCAAAATACTTTTACTACTACAAATAGACATTATTATTATTATTATTATTATTATTATTATTATTATTATTATTATTATTATTATTATTACAATTAAGTAATTTATATAATATGTTATCACAAATAATATTAATAATATGCAAAAGTCATGTTCATTTTTTATTTCATTATTTTTAATTTTAGATTTAAAAATGTAGAATAAAGCTAAAGTATGATAAAAAAATAAAAGAATGTTTAAATATATTATTTTATTATTGAAAAAAATAATAAACATTTGACATTTAAAATATAATTGATAAAATAATATCACAATTTTACATTTACCTCATATTAAATAAGTCAATTATATTTAAATAACGTAGAAATATAATCATATCCAAAAGTATGAAAATATTTTAATGTCATATTTTGATTTAAATTAAAATTTTGAAAAACAAAGCAAAAGTATGATTAAATATTTAAGAGTTTAAAATATTGTATTTTTTTTTATAAAAAATTATCATATTTATATTATTTTAAATATTTTGTTTACATACTAAATACATATTCATAATAGATTTTTGACATTTAAAATATATATAAAATAATATAATATATGCTACTTAACAAATTATATTTGTTGTTGCTTCCACTGAAATACACAAGATGCTATTTTGAACATTTTCAGATCATACAGTATGAACCACTAGGTTTTATAATACAGTATGTCAGGTTCATTAACATTTTATAATGACAAAAACCACACAGTAATGTATGCAAAATACACTTACAAAAATGTTTTTCATTTTTTCTAGTGGTATTGGACATTTGGGCCCCACTGTTTATTTCTAAATGTGGAGATATTTCAATACTCATTTGTAATGTCCACCATATACTAGTTTATAAATATATACTGGCAATCATAACACATTACCACATCGAGTTGGCGTAACATGCTGCCACTCACCATGCACTGGCACTGCTGGCAGTTCTCCACCCAGGTTTCTCCATTACTGTACGCCAGCAGACCGTTCTGATGCAAACACTGAGAACTCAGACGAGGGTCGCATTCAGGACAGCACAGCACATCCACCGTGGGATTCTCACAATCACACACCATCCGTCTACACATCACCAACCCCGACTGAAGCAGGAGAGAAAGACAAGAGTCGGATTAAAAAGAAAATCAGGTTTCCTTTGACTACAATTCCCATCAGCCCCTACGGCTCACCTGACAGGAGCAGACCGAGCACCTGTCGTCATCCAGCACCCAAATCTGCCCGTTGTGTTTCACCTTCCCGTCATGGGTGCAGTCGCCCGTGCAGTTCCTACCGTGCGGACAGCGGCAGTCATAACCTCCGTCAACGTTAAAGCACACGGTGTCATTAGCACAGCTGTGCCGCCCCATCTCACATTCATCAATGTCTACCAACCAGAAAAAAAGAAGACACCAATTAAGTCACTTGTTACATCCAAGGAGTCTTTAGCTGGTTGGCATGATCTAGTTAACTACTACCATACATCTTTCTCCACTGACTTCCATTCAAAAGAAGCAAATTCGAAACAAGTTACCTTCGCATGACTCTCCATTGGCCGAGAACATTCCGTTGTCATGGTAGCCATCGCGACACTCGCAGTGATACCAGCCAGGAAGGTTGACGCAAGTGGCTCGACTGTCACACTCCACAAATCCATCGGAGCACTCGTCGATGTCTGGAGAGACAAGGTGGAGACACGCATGAGAAAACTCAAGAAGTGTGTGGAAAAGCACAGGTGAGCACAGCTGTACCTGAACGACGTCAAAAATATCATGAAAAAAAGTGGTAAAAATAGTATGAAATATTATTCAGTATGATCTGTTATGGCAATTGAAGCCAGAAGGATATTTAAAGAGTGTGTGTATGTGTGTATACACCCTAGTAAAAAAAAATGACATATATTTAAATTCCATTTATTTCATACTACTGTAAGTATTGTTCAAATCTGTTTACTGACATATCGCTTGAGACTTGCTGATATAAAATGATATGTGACTATTGATGAGGATTGCATGATCTTTGAATAATGTAATGACTTTAAATGTAAGATATTTAAAGTTTGTTTGAAGTATACTTGTCATAGTTCCACTTTAGCACAATCAAAGATACTTCAGTATATCTTTAGTTGGAATTCAGCAGTACTTCTGCACAATTAAAGTGCATTAAGAACAAAATCAGTTGTTCCAGTTTAGTATACTTTAGTACAGTTGCAGCACATTTTTATTAAGTACAATAAATATGTAAAGGTATTTGTAGCATACTTGGCATTAAATAAATGTTTTTCAAATACATTTTCTGTGACGGTAAGAGGTTTCTTTGTGTGTGTAAAATATGCCCACAAACGAATAACAAAGCAGAAAATGTTCAATTAAATGCAATAGAATGTATCTATCACCATGATTTCATTATAAAAATGCCATAAAGTGCATATTCTTAATGTTGAGTTATGCTAGAATGTATTATCGTGTTTCCACAACCTTTTTAAATTCCTAAATGGATGCAAATCTATATACTGTAAGTATATTTGATGTCTGTCCTCACACCAGACACAAAGAAAGGGAGATAAATAGAGCTTCTGCCATGGGCGTCTTAAAAGGAGCGTATCCAACAGCTGTTGATAATGATGCTCTTCAGAATCTATTCAACTTTCAGTGCTTGTCCTTGGAATACACTCTCACAGAAAGCTATGTTGAGCGTCCCTCAGATCCAGCCAGTTCAATGATAACTTCAACCACAATGGCATACTGGGTGAGAAATGATTTTGTGACTTTAACCTTAGGTTACCAAATGTGTTTCACCTCACCCATCTCAGACTGTGCATTATATTGTATTTCAATGCCAATTGAAATGTCTGAAGTGAAGGCAAGGCTGAGAGGGTAAAACAAAAACTGACAAATACTGTGTTTCTGTGGGTGTGCAAGAGAGAGGGAAAAAATGTAGCCTTGAGAGTCTTTGTAAAAGAGCACAGAATATGAGAAACCACCGAAAGGAGCTTGTGAATTAGGTTTGCAAGTGTTGCATATTAGTATTGCACGGGCTGAGAAATCTTTAAAGGGACAGTTCCCTCAAAATTGAAAAATTCAACATCACTTACTCGCCTTCATGTTCTAAATGAACAGAACACAGCATAAAACCACCACTAAAATATTCAGAAAAGTCCAAAAATGGTAAATGTGATTAAAAAAAATACAGTATAGGGCCAAAATATTATAAAATATTGAAGATAAATGTCTTCAGTGTTACATTATCTCACAGAAATATTTTCTAATATGCTGTGATGAAAACATAAAATATATGTGGAAACCATAATATATTTGCTTTCAGAATTTTGTTCTTCCAAATGAACAGCATGTATTAGAAATATTTTACACTATAAATCTCTTTACTGTAATGTTTGATCGATTTAAAGGGAAAACAATTACAATTCTGTTATTAATTACTCACCCTCATGTCGTTCCAAACCCGTAAGATATTTGTTCATCTTCAGAACACAAATGAAGATATTTTTGATGAAATCTGAGAGCTTCTCGTAGCTTCATAATATTACAGTTGAACCACTGATGTCACATAGACTTTCTAAAAAGGTTTTTACTACGTTTTTTGGGCCTTAAACCTGGTAGTTACTTTGCACTCTATGGAGGGTCAGAAAAGACTTGGATTTAATAAAAAATAACTTAATTTGTATTCCGAAGATGAACAAAGGTCTTACAGGTTTAAAACAAAATAAGGGTGAGTAAATAATGACAAAACTTTCATTTTGGGATGAACTAGCCCTTTAATGCATCCTTGCTTAATAAAAGCTTTACATTTTAATCTAATTAAAAGATTAAACCATTTAACCTTTACTCCATCACATTAATTAAAATGCTTAACACCGGGCATTTTCACATTTACAAAATTCATAATATATATAATAAAACAATATATAATTAAATTTGGGGCATTATCATATAGGGTCATTATAAATTTGGGTTTATAAATTATAACAGAACATTATTTTTGGGGTGAACTGTCCCTTTAAGAGAACCTTCTGCAGGAACAATTGATCAGAAGCGGAATGTCTTATGTGAGAATCTTTCATGCAAAGGTTCTGAATATTTTTCACTCCTCTGACTAAGATTTCCACACTTTTTCTAAAGATTTCACTTGCCTAACACTAAATCCCCCATCCCTCCTAAACAAAGAGCGGCGAAAATAACACAAACAGTGCTGAATAATACATAGATGTAGGCAGAACTGATGACATTTATTCATTTTCTTCCTTGAGCACAAACACACACTGCACTCATCTCCCTCAGAGGAATGGCTGGCATTTGTGCTGTCAGTTAGAAGTAGCGAGTATTGATTGACTGTGTATTCACGGGCAAACCCCCAGGGTTCCCGCTGTCCTGTAGCCCTGCCACTAATTTGTCACGGAATGTCACAAGTCGACGGCACAGCACACAGTCTCCATCTCATTTGTTCAAAATTTGGGATCCTCAAATATTTCCATTTGTCTGCAGCAGTGAGTTTTGCTCAAGGTCAGTTTAAAGGAAAAATTCACTCAAAAATGAATATTTGCTGAAAGTTTACTCACACTCGGACAATCCATGATGCAAATGAGAAATTTAGAAATTTAGCATTATCACTTGCTCATCAATGGGTGAATGGGTGCCGTCAGAATGAGAGTTCAAACAGCTGATCAAAATATCACAATAATCCACAAGTAAACTCCAGTTCCTCAATTAATGTCTTGTGATGGGAAAAGCTGTTTATGAGAAACAAATCCAACATCCATCTTCTTAAATTTATAAGACCAGCAAGTTCATAATTCATAGTATTGCTTCCTCCAGTGACAAAGTCCACTCCCTGATGTTCTCTCACTCCAAAATCTACCAACATATTAATTTTGAACTGTTTTGGACGGTTATAAATGGTGATTTATCTGTGCATATTTCTCAGATGAAACAACTTTTTTCACTTGAGAAAGCAATATTATTAATATTATGGTCGTATTTGAGTACTGTAGGAAACAATGATCTAAAGAATCATAATGATGGATTTGTTTCTTTCAACCTCACATCTGTCCACCTCATATGACATTTATGAACTGGAGTTGTATGGATTACTTGTGGATTATTGTGATGGTTTTATCGGCCGTTTGGAATCTCATTCTGACGGCACCCATTCACATCAGTGAGCAAGAGATGTAATGCAAAATGTAATATTTTTATTTTATTTTAGGGTGAACTATTCCTTTAAGAGTGCAGATTATTTTGAGATAATCAAGAGGATCAGGGTGTGTAATTTACTAGCAGAACAGGCTGAACACTTCCCGAGTCAAAGTGCCAAGTAAAACAGATTATCCAATCCCATGAGCACAGACGGGAATAGTTATGGGTCCACAGTGGAATCCTCAAGTCAATTTCATCAGGGACGATTCTTCAAGCGGGAAGTCATCAATCCACTCAGTCCTTTAATGTCCCGGCTGTTCCCACCCCAGCTATCTCCTTCATCTGCCCTGCTCTCATTTTTTTCTCCCTTCCCTTTATCCTCCCTCTCCATCCTCACACTAATGAACAGATTCACACCCACTGCTGGTTCTCACTGGGGAGCTCAGTACTGTAGAAGGGCCTCGATGCAAACGAGAGTGTGTGCATGAAAGTCTGGTCCCATTCTCAAACAAGTCTGGCACTTTTTTTTGAACAGGATGTTCAAACACGCACTTTTTCTTATTGAGAAGGCAGACAGCAGATTCTCAGAGCTTCCCCAATAAAAGTGGCAATTCAGAGGAAAGTATTATCTTTAAAGTCAATGTGAATTGCTTTTCACAACCCATTTTATTGGAGATGGTGATGCATTTTAGAAATATTAAGTGAGAAAAACACGAGCCCATAGAAAGTAAATACTGTAGATACAATAGATTTATTTTTCCTGTTTATTTTTCTGACCCCATTACCATTTTTTTAATAAATTAAAATATATAATAAAATATGACATTAAAATAAATCTAAATAAAAAACCTTTTCAATTTAAATTTATTATACAACATACAGACAGTGTATATAGAATTATATAAAACTCCAAATAAAAATGTTGTATTCTAAAATTTGACAAAAATATTAAAATAAAAAACTCTATATATAATATTTAACAATTTTATTAATCATAACATATATATATATATATATATATATATAAGAAAACATGACAAGTATATTCAACAATTTAAAATAATATTTTAATAATTATAATATTTGTATTGTAAAATGTATAACGAAATAATACAAAATAATACCTACATAATATTATACATAATTTTTCAGTGTTACGCAGGATGAATAATAAAAGAAAGATGCTCAACAACTAAACATATATTAGTTCAACCTAATTAGACAGATTCATTATTTTATTGAATGCATTTGTTAAAAAGAAAATGTTGTATTTAAAATTAAAATGCACAATAATAGATGACGATATAAAAAATATAAGAGACTAGTCGAAAATATTTTATTTCATACTATATAGAACATTACATATTCGTTTTCAGTGTTACTCTGATATTTCTTCTGTTACCTCTTAAACAGAGGGCTGTTTTGCCCAGTAAGGGAGGACGCTCAACAGCTAAACACTAATTAGCTCCACCTCATTAGACAAGATGAGTAACGCCTTGGAATACATGAACCCAATGAAGCAGACATAATCAGAGCGCTTAAATAAACATGGAGGAGTTTTATCAGAAGACCCAACCAGCAGTTGTTTTGAATCTCTTTGTACACACAATGTTACGCTCCTCCCTGTGGGACCGTCTCACTAGACCTTCTGAAAATATTCTCGTTCAAATTTCACAGGGGTAGGGCTCCATTCTAGCTTGATGAGTAAGGACACAGTTAAGGTGTTCAGCGACACACTGCAGCCATTTTTTCCGCAAGACTGCAAGTTGAAGGTGCTTACATCCCCCTGCTATACACCCATAACATAAAGAATTAACAAGTAGCCTGCAGAAACGTCTTGTTTAAGAGGAAGGACCCCCGAGCTCAGGGCGTTTAACCCCTGAGGACCTGCTGTAATTGGGTTTCTTTTATGAACAGAGCATGTGTGAAGCATCTGAGCCAATCCGATGGATAGTAAGAGGTAAGAGCTGGAATATGAAAGCAAATGCGACTCCCTACAGCTTCCTTTTCAGAGGAAGATAAAAAGAGAGCGAGAGAGAGCTTCCCTCACAGCATTTTTATTCAGAAAGCATCTCTGCCACAGGATATTTGATGGAGAAGATAATTCTGAGTCTTTGTGCTTCAGTCGATTACTCTCATTAAAGAACAGAATAACAATAAAAACACAAAGCTCTTATCAAATCATTTCTCTATTTTACCAGGAGAACAATATCCCCTGAACTAATGGATTGCTTTGTATTTAAAGAACTGGTGGGGAGTGTTACCCGAAGTTGGCCATATGTGCCAACGTCAAGCTGGCATAGATTAAAAAAAGAGAGAGAGGGGCTTACTGACAAAGACGGAGAGTTTAATAATGCAGTTCTTTTAGTTGAGGGATAGGAGGTTTCAAAGGGATGCAGAACAGACGTTTCTTTTCCTCTCATGTTTGTTTGTGCAATATTTATCCTCTTTGTGCTTTTGTCATAACATTATATTTCCCCTCAGAGGAAGACAGAAAACATGAAGGAGAAACCGTGAGGGATTACAGACGGCTGAGCGAAAAAAAAAAAGAAAAATTCATTAAAGCACATAATCTATCGCTCATATTACAGAAAAATAACACAAAAGAATCATAAGACCTCTTTAACATACAGTACAAGGTGTCCAAAAGGCAAAGCACTCAACAAAGAAATATGACATTAAATGAATAGGAAATATTTATAATTTTGTTTTCAAATAAATGAATCCTGGTGTTATTTTCTCGGAATTCTTTTGGTTTACTCTTTTCCTTTGTTAAAATCTTATTTTGGTTATTTCAAATGAATGCTATATATACAAACAAACTAATTAAAACGAGCAAACAAATGGTCTTAAAATAAAATACTTTTGTTGTTTTTTATTAAAAAAATAAATAAATCTTGGTGTGTTTTTTTTTTTTGTCTGAATTATTTTTCCTTTTTCCTTTGTTAATTGCTCTCTGTATATTACAATTAAATGAACAAATTAACAATTGAACATGAGTATGAGCAAACAAATGAAAAATTAAATTCATCATTCTGGGTTTCAAATTCTTTATAAATATTTATAATTTTTATAAAATATAAAAATAGAACAAAAAAATAAATATAGTGATCTTGGTGGATTTTTCCTCTGTAATTTTTTTTTGGCTTAAATTGTTTCTCTATATTTTTTTTTATATTTATTTATCTGTAAAATGTTTGTATTTATCTTTGTCATTTTCTTTTTCAAATTTAGCTCTGTAATTCACAATAAATAAAACAACCAAAAACACAGACAAACAAAAACAAATAAACAAAAAAAATAAATAAATAAATGAATACATACATGCATACATACATAAATAAATAAATAAAATGTTAAATGTTAAATAACCGTAAGGTTTTGGCATGTTTATTAAGCTGTTTTCCTGTAGATATTTTAGGCTTTTTCATTCTTGTGGTGATATTTGGTCCCTGCAATGTAGGAAAACCTGACCCATGTATAACATAGCTGTGAGTTTGTCTGTGTGTCAGTTAGTTCTGCCTCCAAGAACGGTGAGTCAGGCGTTCAGTACACACACAGTGTCTCGCAAACCACACCTCACTCTATCTTCTCTCTATCTCTCCACCAGCTGTCTCCTTTAGTCCCCATGCCTCCTCATTTCCTCTCTCCTCACTCCTCTTTTTCTCTCTCCCTTCATCATCCCTCTGTCACTCACACATAGAAGCAAGTGGGTGTTGGAGCGGTTTGTAGAAAACCACCGGCAGATACCCTGCTGCGTAATGTTGAGCAAAAGGTTCTGAGGTCTCTGCCTCCCTATCTCTCTCTCTCTCTCTCTCTCTCTCTCTCTCTCTCTCTTTCTCTCATACACACACACACACACACACACACAGACCCATCCCCAGAGCCATAAAAAGCTTCATGTCCTTCTCTTTTCTGCTCTTCCAAAGTTTAATGGCTCGCTTGAAATTGTACCTGCAAGCCAACAGAAGCCTGCACTGTGAAAAATCTATCTCCTTATCAGTATTTTGGTTTGTTGACTCAAATTACGAAACATCTTTAGAACTACATGGAAATAAATATGGTGTAGAAACAATATTCACACAGAAACTGCAAGCAAATTTCACAGATAATTACAAAGAAATATTATACAATTATATTATCTGAAAAAAAGCCATATTATCTTACACAGATATTTAAGGAGATATTGTTTGTTTGTTGCTTCAGTGTTCATTTCTGCCTGCACGAATCCTGGGACATGACAAGTTTTCAGTGTCAAGTAATTTTCCTGTCAACCCTCAAAGTGCAATACTGAGTCAAGCTACGAAATCACAGTCCTTCAGAACATCTTTAATGTTGAATATAAAGCTATGAGGTGTGGGCAGGGCTTGTCAGTGCATGCAGCCTGACAAAACACAAACAAGACATCTTGTCGTGTGTGTCATTTGTCATAATTGATTAGGACACAAACTGAAATTACATGGAGGACATGTGATCTATATCTTTACACTCTCATATCGCTTTTGGTTAATATATGGTGTCAGAGAAACAGGTGACATCTATCTTCAGAATCAGACATACATACATTTAAAGTGCAATGACACTTGGTTCACTTGTGTATACAGTATGTGGGGGTTTATGAATAAATGGTGCACTGATGACAGAATATAGCATATATATATCAGGATAAGCTGCACTGGATAATGTATCACTAGCTTGAAAGTTGACCACTGATTTTTGCTGATTGATTGATAAATAAATAAATAATTATCTTTATTTATAATTTATGAATTGTAACTAATTATTTTTATTAATATTTAACTTAAACTTGAGGTTTCAATTATCAAAAAATCATAGATTTTCACTAGCATAGCAACTACTGAAAATATTTTAATATTGAACTTTTATTATAATATTTTTTATATCTACCACTATTATATAACATTATTATCAATATCAATAATTTTATATTGATGTGTATATATATATATATATATATATATATATATATATATATATATATATATATATATTACTAACATTAATTTATAATAATATTACAATATATAAAAAAAGTAAAATATAATAATATTTAACTTTTATAATAATTCAAAGTAATTATATTGGTAAAATTCGCACTATTACAAAAAGTAGTTTTACCAAGTAATTATATTTTTCATTTTTAAATAATTTATAAAAATGACAAATTTTTCATTGAATTTGTTACATTTAATTATTCATTTGTTGTTATTGAGAATAAGTAGCGCTTTCAATGCTGAAAATAACATTTTGATAATAATCTGTATTCTAATTCTAATAAAATAAATAACATTAGTTTATATTCTGTATTGTAACACAGAACTATATTCTTCTGTTATGCAGAACAGCATAATATAGAGAATAATCTTAGCAACACTTAAGTGAATAAGTTTAGCAGCACTTTATATTGTCCTTAGACATTAATCATCAAATATATAGCAAACATACATATCCACAGTGTCTTGAAACATGGCACAGTCCACAGAGAGACATCTGTGATCATGTTCACATTCTTGGAAATCATCTGAGATAAGTATCTCACTCGCCTGGAAAATATCAAAAATAAATCACCTCAGGGCTTCTGCAGCTCCTACAGCACTACATTTCTACCACCTCACTCCATCACTATATTATGAAAACACTTGAGGGGCAACATCACAGCATGAGAATATGTTGTACACTTTTCTCCACTCCCAATTTCTTGCCCTGGCATCTGCAGAAAGGTTACAGGAAATGTCCTTCCACTGGCCTAATTGCGTCTTACCTGTCTCACATCTCTTTCCAGTGAAGCCCTGCTGGCAGACGCAGGTATCTGGAGAGACGCAGGAGCCTCCGTTGAGACACTGGCCCTCACACAGCGCTGCACATCAAACACAAGACACAGGGGTCAATACACATTTCAGCAGGATTAGACCACAGCAATAGAACTGGCTCTCTGCAAACCAGAAGCTGAGCTAATGCATGTGTGCACTGTAAAACAAAGATAGTTCATCAATAAAACAAAGATTATTAGAGTATGCTACCCAAGTTTAGCTTTCAAAATTTCAAGTTTATTTGTTACTTGCCATTTCTTTGCAGTTAATTGTGAAATTTACAAGCAATTGAGTGAAAAAGTGGAAAATGACGACAATTTTGTAAATATAATGTAACTGTAAATTTGCAGCATGCATCCATATGTGAATGGTCAAACAGATTTTTGGTCAAAATGTTGGTCTTGGTAAGAAAATTTTACTTTCCTGAGCATGCATTCGGCCATGCAGCGCAAATGCTGATTATTGTTTTATTTGCTTGTAATATGTTACTTTGTTTACTTTCTAATTACTTTTGGATTTTTTTTTTTTACTTAATTGAGAAATAAAATTCACATGTATTGTAAGTGTTAATTTATTTACATTAATTTATTAATTAATTTACATCAATTCCAAAATATTTAGAATTTATTTATTAATATACTAATTAGAAAACCTTAAATACTGTTTGCTTAATTTGTATCTTTGTTGTTTCTTTTATTTGCTTCTAATTGGTTTCTTTGTTATTTTATTATGAACTGTTTACCTGAATAATTACTTGACAAATTATTGAATACATATTTGTTCATATGAATTAATTATAAAATATTTATTAATTAATAAATACACATTTAATATTTATGCAAATGGGGAATTGATAAAGCACTATCTTTGTTCTGTTATTTTTATTTTATTATTATGCATATATTAATAAACATTTTGTTTATTTATTGGCTTATTTGTTTCGTTGTTTTTATTACTGGTTACTTGGTATAATTGTCTTTATTTATTTTTTTATTGAAAAATACTTTGTCTATATGCCTCTTGTTCTTCTGTGAAACATAAGATATTTTGAGAAATGTCAGTTTTTTGTTCATGTACTGGAAGCCAATGATTACCAAAGTTGGTAAAAAACTATATTATTCAATATTCTGTGTTCCACATATTCTGAAAGATCATATTCTACATCCCTAGTCCTACCCAATACCTAAACTTAACAACTACCTTACTGACATTAATTACATTTTTTATTGAAAATCCAAATTTTTACTGTAATTTTGGTACCAAGACTAGTGTGTAATGTTTTTGCTTACCTCTGCAGACAGTTCCATTACCGATGAACCCTGGTTTACAGGAGCAGCTGTGTCCTCCAACCGTATTGAAGCAAAGAGCGTTTTCGTCACAGGTATTCAGTCCATGCACACACTCATCGTGCTCTGAAACCACAAGAGGAGTGTGCATCAGTGTGTGTTTGCACACTTTCCTCAAACTTTTTTTTTTTTGCACATTCGGCACTTTCCATCTTCCTTGCTGCTGTTTCTCTCGGAGGGCATGCGATTCCATCTCAAAGATGAAAAACAGGCAGGAGGAAAGAGAAAGAGACAGAAAGAAAGAATAAAACATGGAAAGGAGTAGGAGTCAGATGCGCATGAGCACAGTGCTTAGGGAATTACTGACACTACTGTACAAAAATAATATGCCACAGTCTTTGTTTAAGGTTGTCTGCACTTTTGAGATGCTGTCAAAGAGTTTTTTGCCCTTAGACATTCTCTATCTGGGAAGCAATGTCTCAAAAAATGTAAAAGGGTTCGTGATGTTCAGATAAATAAATAATAAATAATAAACAAATTAATTCAGGATTCTTTGATTAAATAATTCAAAAGAACAGCATGTATTTAAAGTTGAAATATTTTGTAATATTAAAAATGTCTTTACTGTGGCTTTTGATCAGTGTAATACATCCTTATTTAATAAAGATATTAATGTATTTATCATTTTTTATTATTCCTTATTACTTATTTATTTCTCTTTTTGTCACTAGCACTCTAACTAACTTAATTTTTTTAATAGTCATTTTCCGTTTTCTCGTAAATGAAATAACCAAAATTATTGGATTGAAACATATGATTTATAACAAAGAGAGCAAACCAGTCCATATATTGTTTCACAAAGTAACAGTTTTACAATGACCTCTAGATGACCCCATACTAAAGAAAGGCTTCACTCAGCCTGCTTGAAATGTCAAAGAACGGTCCTCCGCTGCAGAGCCTCTGTCATTAATATTTCTCTTTGGGGAAAAATGTTCCCACAGCAGCCAGGAGTTAAGGAGAATCGGACAGACACTCAGAGAGAATAGTGAAGATACTGTGAAAATGTTGGTGAAACTTCAGTGAACCTCATTAATATATCATACCGACCAATCAAAAGAGAGAGATCTGTCTAAAACACAACAAAAAATCTAACCTTATGTTTGATATTAGGGATGCACAATATATGCTGATACCATATCGGTTATCGGCCGATATTATATATTTTTTTTTATTTATGTATCAGTATCGGCCAATGTATATGTTGGTTTATATTAGATATTTAAATGTTCATGCACAACTTGCCTATTTAATATAAAATCTCACTTAATATATAAAAAAAAACCACAAATAACTGAAATGCAATTTTAGTTAATCTCAGACTGAATATTAATTTTTCATGTACATTACAATGCTGTGATGCCTCAATTCAACTGTAGCATTTAAAATGATTGATTTTTTTTTATCATCTCATGTGAAGATCCGAAAGAAAAAAAGGATGAAATCAAAGCCAATAAACAATTTGGTCCAATATTAGCTCCACTGGCTCCATTGACGCAGGCTCTGTTTACCTCAATCAGTGATATTAAAGTCGTGCCAAGCAGCATTTGACTGAGATGAATCCCTCACAGTGGACGTGTTTGTATGGTCTGATTTCTCATCTGCGTTGACTCATCTGCCCATGACAGCTATAGCGACACCAATTATCCTGCTAATTATTCATATTAACAAAAAATCTTTCTCTCCTTGCCTCACACATATTCATTTACCTTATATCTTCCAGATGGGCAGATCTAGCAGTTTCCAACAGCAACAACAGATTCATATTGTGCTTCTCTCTCTCTCTCTTTCACACTCTCTCTCTCTCTCTATATTAGAATTTCCTCCTCAGGTTTTCCTTCTCTACTGATTTATTTCTTCAAATCCCAGTGTTTACACCTGTCTGGTGTGTTTTTCTTAAATGCATCACTTGCCATCTCATCAAAACCATCCTCCAGTGAAGCAAAACTGCCAAATCAACTTTAGTCATAAATCTTACAACACACATCTTTAAATCACTCTCATTAAAATGTCATTAAATCATCTCATTAAAACGCACTTTAACTGATGAATGATACTGATTGGCTGTGTGTTTTTATGCTGCGGTTCCCCATCTATGATCACCTCGGGATGCATTTGCAGCTGAATTAAGGAACCTTCTCCAGTGCAATGCAGATCACATATTCAGTCTGAACGCTTTAAACAGGGTGTCAAAAATCACATTCGTTCTTACCGACAGAAATGCTATTTCTCAAGCATGCAACAAAATCATGTTTGGAATAGACGACTCTTTGTGTTTGTGCATGAAAGGGATAGTTCGTTCAAAAATGTTAAATCATTTACTCATCCTCATGTCTTTTGCAACGTGTATGACTTCTTTATTCTATGGAACACAAAAGAAGATGTTTAGCGGAATGTTCCAGCAGAATCCTTCTGATCTTTGAAGAGACAGCTCTGTCCAGAAAAGCACATAAATGAACTGATTGGAGACCAACGTCATTTTAGGCTTAACATCTGCTGACTGCTCAAGGGGAACTAATGAAGTATTCTGTGAGAGACACAGAAAGAAAGAAGAACTAGAAACCCCATAATGTCCATTGTTAATGCAAAATGTTATTTTTCTATATTCTTTGTTTTACAACAAACACTAACTAATAACTAGCACTGTTCAAGTAACTGACAAAAAACTCTTATGCCTACAAGTTTGTTCATTGCTGAGCAAAGGATGTAATTAGTAAATATCAGTGAGCTGATCATGAAGTTTTAATGAACAGATATGGAAGCAGTGGAGCGCAATTAAAATAACTGCAGTAATTCCAATAACTTCTGATGTTTTAAATTAAAATATGATCGGCTGATTAAAAGTGCTCTTGTTTTAAATCAGGTAACATCTATCGCAGCTTCCTATGAAATGAATCCCAGTTTCGACTGATGTGACTGTAGCCTGCAGATAATCTCATAATAATCCCACAGGCAAAATACGCATTATTTTTCTCTGTGTGACTGCACACATGAATAATTGAAAATAATAATGTTTTGCCATCAGACAGCCAGCCTCGGTAATTACAGAAGCAGATGCACAGCTTTGAGCCAATCACCAACAGATGCAAAGCTTTCAACCAATCATCAATGGGGAACAGATCCAGAGGGAAGAACGAGAGATTAAACACATAGAATTAAACTGTTAACTGTTGCAAGTAATAGTTTAATTAATAAGATATAAAAGCAGCATTTAAATGAACGGCTATCTCTTACCTGAACATTTTAAGAAAAAGATACATACTTAAAGGATTGACTTTGAAAGTTACAATCAAAATCAGGTTCTGAACCATTTCTGGGGATTTTAGAATAGAATTTCAGCCATTTATGAATCCGTTTCTAAAATACTTCTCTAGATATGCAAATGCAACCATAGAATAATTGACTCCATACCTCTACAAAAGGCTGTGGCTCAATGCTGTTCAATTTATATAAGCTTTTTCATCAACCACTAAGCATAACCATATTACCAGGTCATTAGAAGTTTGCTTCCATAAATCAGTCCAGCCCTTTCCCTTAGAAAACAACATGCAGCATTGCAGACTACTTGAAAAATAATGACAATAAATAATAACAATGCAGCTGGCCTTGAGAACACAAGGCTTTCTAAGATGATCAGCAGAAAAAAAAAAAACTTGAATAGTTTCCAAAATAAAAGCTGAATTGTTGTTGCCCATGATTGCACCTTGCAGCCCAGGTGCAGTTTTTTGTGCTTTTGTGTATTTATTAAGACAGAAACCTTCCTGGCCTCTTCGTTGTAATTAATTCACTTTTAAAGTAGGTCACAGAAGGACTAAGGCTCGTTTATCACGTAGATGTTCCCTTGCTTCGTGTTTTGCTTCCTTATCCTGCACTCCTGAAGAGATTTAATTGCTTTTTTAAGTTAAAGATCAGGAGCACGTACCATCTGTACTATCCATCAGTGAAAAGTTTTCCATATGGTGTCTTTTCTTTCTAATTTGCTTTCTCTTTTTTTCTAATTTGCTTTCCCTCTGTTTAATTTTTTATAGAAAATCTTTATTGTCCACATATGTGGAAATTCATCCTCTGCCTCACAATAACACATACCACAAATGCACTTAACTTCACAGTTCAATACACAAGACATACAGGGACTTCTTGCTCCATGGATTACAGACACATAGGACATAACATTAATATATAACGATAGGCTAATAACACACACAAAACATAGATACTACATTTTCTATAGTAGTGTCTATACTATAGTATAGACGCTAAAATTTGCACTATTAAAGATATGTAAATGTAATATTGTTTTACAATGTTACAGTTTTTACTGTGTTTTTCATCAAATAGACACATTCTTTTTTTTTTTAGAGACGAAAAAAAAATTATTCCAATATTTGGGTATATGAATATTAAAATATCATAGAATTTATTAACATATGATATTAGATATAGTAGATGCAGCCATAATACAATATTAATTAACATATAATATTATTAATATTATTTATGTCTATGATTGTTTTTTTTATTATTATTCTATCTACATATTAACAAATGTGAATCATATTTAATGAGTGGAACCAACCACCCCCCACCCCATAAAATGTGCTTTTTATTTTTTATTTTTGGGAAAGAAAATGTAATAATAGAAAACATGCCAAATGTAGCATATTAGATTAATTTATGGGGTCTCTAAACATATTTTAATGGCCTGGAGCTACTGTACGTATGACCTAATTATAACCACTGCAGAAACATTGAGCCATGGTTCTCATTTGAGAGTTTCAGGTTTGAATCCAACCTGCATTATGCCTCATTCCTCTTCTCTTCACCAGAATAATTCCCTGACAAAAAAAGCACATTTTAATGACTTCTTTACTCACCCGTGCAAGAGTAATCATCAATCCGGACATAGTCGGTGTTGCAGACACACATAAAAGAGCCTGGTGTGTTCATACACATTGTGTTCTCTCTGCAGTAGTGTTTCCCCTCTGCACACTCATCGATATCTGCAACCACAGCAGAACAGAAGACACACTCTGTACTATGACCGGAACAAAACACGGTTTTCAAAACATTTGGGAAGAAGCAGTGCTAAAAACCACCATTCACACTGCAGCTGTGATCAATTAGCAGCATTTGTCAAGGGTGCTGGAAGATCCAGTCATTACATCATAAGCGTTCTGTTGTACGAAGAACATTACTGTTCACACTGCTGCAGGAAACTGTTAAGACTGTAAAATAGCAGGAACACCAACACCATCTTGGAATGTTTCGATGAATATTTAAACACACACACACATATATATAAATTCAATTATGACTATTTAATCATACATTTGTCACTTCAAAACTCATATGAACCTTTAGCAGCCTTGATAACAGAAAGATTGCAAATACATCTATAATAAAGAGAAAGAGATTTGAATATCTTTTTGAAATAATGTACAGTACCATATGTGTGACTCAGTTCAGTCCGTAAACTGCATTAACAAAACACAGAGCACTTCTAGACCTTTCACTTTCTGTCCCTTTCCTCCACCCCCTTCACTTTCTCAGCCTCCAGCTTTTTCTCTTACACTTTTCATAGATACACACTTGTCCTTCGGTCCGCCCACACTCACCTCCTCAAAAACACTTTATATAATATTCCTTGCATTTCTTTTCTCTGTTAAATCTACAAAGCACAAACTCATGTTCTTAATCAGCATTTTGTCTTACTTCCAACAAATATAATATTTTTGTATTAACCCCATTAGCAAATGTAGGCATAAAACTGATTTTTGTGAGGTTCAGGCTTAAAGTAAAAATCCATCCATCCATCCATCCATCTTGTCCTATTTAGGGACAAAACAAGAACAAAAACAAAAACAAAATCCAACCAACTAACCTGTCCTATCTAGGGTCAACAAAACAAAAAACAAAACAAAACAAAATCTAACCGACCAACCTGTCCTATCTAGGCTAAGCAAAGGTTAAAATAAAATAAAATAAAATAAAATATATTCTCTGAAAATTCATTTTATTAACTTACGCAGAGGCATGACAAACACTTTTTTTATTATGTTAAGTTATAATTATAATAATAGTCTTTGCCCACCACTTGCTTTAGCAATGAACTGATAAAGTCAAGTTTTCTTTTTAAGATGGTGTAAACATAATATAAATCCATCAAAGCAGTCTGTTTTTGTACAAAAGTGAATATTGGAGAGAATGTCTGCAAAGCTTATCTGTCCCAATATGTCTTCTGTGGAGAATTCAGCGCTTAAAATGAGGAAAAGCTCACTCATCACTTCTGTAACCGAAAATGTAATGCCTTTTTCAGCTGCTTTTGTTCTAGAAGATATGAATTCTGAATTAATAATTTAACGTTTATTTCAGTGCCGCACTGGCACTGGTATTATTCATAACCCTGAGGCTGCGACAAACTATCGACTGCACAGTCCATGCAAACATACAGAATTTTTCACAAGCTAACAAGCCTTTCACTAACACAACTTTCATATAGTGGCCACTGTCAGTTATTTAAAACTGATGTGTTGTTTTTTTTTTTTTATGTTAAATTACTTCATATTATACCAGCTCAATGTGCAGAGACAACTATAAGTGAAGTAAAATGAATTGGTTAATTGTAGCAAGAAGCATAAACACATGTGAAAAAGAGTCCCCCTCCCCGTTTCTGTGGCTCTTTCTTAACTGGTATCAAAACAGGGAAAATCATCATATTTCCAAATGCTAAAAGAGTCCAACAGTGCTTGATAAAGAGTGCTATTATGACCCAGCAGGTCCTCTCAGATGTGACTCAGATTTTATCAAGTCATACTGAGTCTTGGAGCCACATTACTGTAACAACTTTGCTGTGTAAATTCTTTCAGACACTCACAGAAGCTTTCAGGGCATTTCAGGTGACTAAAGGTTCTTCTGTCACTTCCCCCAAAATTGTCTATTGATTGTCTTTTCTGGAGGTATCCTACTGTGACTCACAGTCATAAAGTTTGACAAAGACAAAGACAAAGCAAGTTGTTCATCTTCACATCACTTTAAAGTGCAGTCATCACAGTGGATTGTTCACAGTTTAAGGTTTTTAGCTGAGATGCTTTCAGATAACTGCCTTGAAATGTTAAAGGGAAAGAAAAAAAAAATCCACAAGTAATCTACATAACTCCTGCCCATCAATTAACATGCTGTTAAGTGAAAATCTGCATGCTACATGAAACAAATCCTTAATAAAGGTGTTTAAACTTTAATCAGTCACTTTTGACTATGGTATGAGTCTATACTCCATAATAATGCTTGCTTGAGTGAAAAAGTCCATCCCTTGTTGTCCTCTAACATCAAAATCCACTGACATGTTTGTTTAGAACTGTTATGGAATGATTTTTTATTATTTTTTGTAAATGGTACTTGTTCTATGAATATATCCCTAAACTTTTTCAGTAAAGAAAGCAGTATTATGGATAGAGGACTCATATAGAGGACTCATAAATGATGACTTGATGCTTTTTGCTTCACAAGACAGTTACCGATGGACTGGAGTCGTGTGGATTACTTGTAAATTATTGTGATGTTATAATCTGCTGTTTGCACCCATTCACTGCAGAGGATCCATTAGTGAGCAAGAGATGTAATGCTAAATTGTTTCAGATCTGTTCTGATGAAGAACTAAACTCAAGCTTCATTCTTGATGGCCTGAAGGTAAGTAGATTTTCAGCAATTTTTCATTTTTGGGTGAACTATTCCTTTAATAGGATTCAAAAACCAAAAGAAAACCACAGAAGCACATTTACAGGCAAAACTACAGTAAAACTATAAACGGTCATTGGACTTATGTGTGAAAAGAGATATCTTTCACGTTCTCGCTGGGCTACCGTGTATGTTTAGACAAGGGTACAGCCTATTAAAAGCCAGCGAGCCACAGGAACCCTCCTTCACATCTGTACACACACTCGCACAGCATGAACTCTAGGGTTTACAATGCATTAATTACAGCTGTAAGGATAATAGCGGTGCTGAAATATTCATTCAGCTAGACACTAAGTAATCACCAGTCAACAGCTTTCGTCTGCACGTCTTCCATCTGTGATTGCGGGCAATTTAGTGATTTGTGAAAGACCAGTTATTTGCTTATATAAAACAGAAATTTCTAGAGTGCAAATCTGTGGTGGGGGTCAAATAACAGGTGCTATGGAGGGTTTGATGGATTTAGAGTTTCATTTGTTTGTATAGTGTTTAGAAACATACACACATCAATGACTAGCATGTTTGCCAGTGGGAATTTTAATACCTTGGCAGTAGGCGTTGTCGTCCCTGAGCGCATGGTATCCTTCTTTACAGCTGCAGAAAGCTCCTGCTTCTAGGTTAATGCAGTCCGAATTCTCCACACAACTGCGGCTGTGACCCTCAGCACAGAAATCATGCCCTGAGAGTGAGCCAGATAGAGCATAACTCCTATGCAATGCTTAAATATGACACTTATAATTAATGCATTATATTTACATTTGCATTCATGTTTGTAGTTGAAAGACACTTTACTTTGAATTAGGAGTATTTCTTTTTCACCTACACCTGGCTAGTTGATGTGAAATACTTGCGGGACATTGATCATCCTGCGGTGTGACAGGCTATACACCATCTAAAAACATTTTCAATAGCATTTTACTAATTATTTTATAATTGTTAATAAATGAGTTCTTAATGAGTTTTTAATTGGGCTTTTTTACTTATTTTCTAACAAATCTCCCTTAAACAAGCTCAGCTTACTTGAGAAGCAACTTTGTATAAGATATTATGATTTGTTTTCAGAGATTATATCTTGATTATCAGTGCATTTAGTCCAAATGGACTTTACTTGTTTATACTTAAATAAATGGTCTATTTGTAAAAATATGTCACACCATAGGACCCCTTCAAAAAAAAATTCAGGCAAAAAGGTTAATAAAATGTTTTCATGGAACCAAGATGTATGTTTTTACTTATATATTCATATAAATAAACAAAACAAAAAGCCAAACAAAACAAACCATGCAAATGCAAACGAAAATGTAAAAAAAATTAAGACACAAAACAAAACAAAAAAGCAAAACCAAACAAAACAAAAAAAGTAAAAACACAAAACAAAACAAAAAAGCAAAACCAAACAAAACAAAAAAAGTAAAAACAAAAAACAAAACAAAAAAGCAAAACCAAACTAAACAAAAAAAGCAAAACAAACCTAACAAAACAATAATAAAGAATAAAAACGTGTTGATGCTCAGTCTGAACTTTGGGGTTTGGAAAAGTTGAGCATATATTGCTCTTTAAAGTATCACAGTTAAACTGGGTGTTATGTGCGTGTAGTTATAAGTGTGAAGGTGGCAAAAATAAATGAGTGTAGTCATGCACAGTCATGGTTTGGTGTGGAGCACAAATCTAGTTTGTGTGCGCAGTGGTCAAATGTAGCTGCCCTTGACATGACTCCAATCAGCGGAGTGTAGAGGCGGGTGTGTGTTGTTTGTGCATGTGTCTGAGTGTGTCGCACCTCTGCACACTTTGCAGCAGCGGTCCGTGAGAGTGATCTGTTCTGACTCTGGGCAGTTTAGCTCTGGACAAGTGATCTCAACCCTACGCATACTTCGATCCTGCAAACACAAAATAAGCTTTTATTCAATTTATCCTGCAAGTAAAACATATGGTTTTAAAACATGTTGTTTTAAATCTGGTCTAAGCTGGTTCAAGCAACTGGTCTAGATGGTTTTTGGAACATTTGGACAAATCAGTTAATGACCCGCTTGGATGCGCTAGAAACCAGCTATTCAATTCAAATTTATAACTAGGCCGTACAAAATTTAAATTCAAATTTTGTCTAGAATTTTGTCTGAATTCATAACCAGGCCGAGGCAGAATTCATATTCTGCCTGAACTTAAAATTCATAACCAGTCACAGACATAATTTGGATTCAAATATTTCTTGGAATTTGAATTCATAACCATGCCAAAACATATGTCAAATTCAAATGCTGCTTGGAATTCACATTCATAACCAGGCTCAGAATTCAAATTCTGCCTGGAAATCTAATTCATAAGCAAGCACAGAATTTAAATTCAAATTTTAAATTAAATTCAGAATTTAATTACAAAATTATCTTGGAATTTAACCGTTTTCTGTCTGAAAATCTAATACATAACCAAGCACAGACAGAATTTGTATTCAAATTATGCTTGTAATTCAGATTCACAATCAGGCTGAAAGAGAATTCAAATTCTGCCTGGAAATTAAATTCATAACCAGGCCCATACAGAATCTAAATTCAAAATTTGCTTGGAATTCAACCGTTGTTTGGAATTCAAATTCAAAACCAGGCCGAGAGAGAATTCTTATTCAGCCTGTAATTTAAATTCATAACAAGGACCAGAAAAAATGTTCAGGTTCAAATGCTGCTTAGGACTGCAAGTCATAATCCCGCCTAGGCACAATCTTCGCCAGGAGAATTCAGATTTCCATCATTCATGGGAATCCAATCCAATCAACCCAACAGAAAATTTGCTCCAAAAATAAGTACAAAACAAAAACACGGAAAAGGTCATATTCTGTCTGGATCTGTTGAAAATCTTCAGACCACTGGCACTTACCCTAGCACTTACCCTGCATTCAAACAGCAGACAGTTTCCCTCAGAATCGTGTACACTTTTGCGATCGCCTTCTACATACACTCTTCCTCTGAACAGACACACGGCTAAAGCCAAAAAGATATAAAGATAAAAAGATGCAAAAATGAGATCCAGACAAGAAAGCACTTTGGAATGTGAACCAGTAAAGCATCGATCGGACAAGCATGTTAGATTAAGCCTACTAGAGCGCAGTGTTAAATAAAGCTCTGGTCATCAGTCAAACTGCTATTAGCTTCTGCACATTAGCTCTGCTCACTCAAACACAACACGCTGCACACTGGCCTTGAATTATTAATGATACCAGAGAAAGCGTGTGACTGCGGTTTGTGTGTGTTGACATTCGCATTTATGGCAGCGGTAACCTAGCAACACAGGGATGTGGTCAGTTTGTCATCAAGACCGCAGCATGATTATATAAAATATCTTAGTGGAAGGGAAGATAGCAAAAAGAGATGCTGGAGATATGAGGGAGCAAGCATGAGACAAAGGGAGAGAGGGGAAAAGTTGACAAATATATGCACCTCTATAGACGCATGGCCTCATTTGTGTGTGTTTGTGTTTGGTTGTGTGTACACTCACGCTGGCACTCTTTACAGCAAGCTCCAGGCATGTAGATTGGAGCTGTATCAGGGGGACACTGAGGTGGTGGGCAGAAAATATTCTCGCACTCCACTGTACCATTCTGTAGGTGGAAAACACACATACACCATCATCATCAATAAAAGAGCTTCACAATTACATGATTCTGCAACATAAACTTACAGAATCAGACAGTGATGTTTTGCACACAAATGTTTTGCAGACAAACACAAAGTTTCTCAGGGGAACACATTACTTTTGTGGAAGAATGCAAATGTTTTGCAAACAAATGCAAAGTTTTAAGGGGAATGTAATAGTTTTGCAAAAAAAAAAATGCAAATGTTTTTCAAGATAATGCAAATTTTCACAGGTAAACGCAAAACTTTTGCATGAGAACGCAAATATTTTGCAAGCGATTACATAGTTTCTCTAGGGAATGTAATAGTTTCGTGAAAGAATGAAAATGTTTTGTGAGGGAACAGAAAGTTTCCGGGGGGGGGTGGGGGGTGGGGGGGGGGTTAATAGTTTTGCGAGATAATTCAAATGTTTTGTCAGAGAATGCAAATTTTTCTCGAGAGAACACAAAGTTTTTCAGAGGAATGCAATAGTTTTGCGAGAGAATGCAAATGATTTGCAAGCAAACACAAAGTTTCACTGGGGAACATAATAGTTTTTGCGAGTGAACAAAATTTCTCTGGGCAAAGCAATAGTTTTCCCCGATAAAAATTGCTTCCCGGGGTTAAAATATAAGTTTTTTGGCAGGGTTGCCTTGGTGAAATTCGCATTTTCGGGGCTAAATATCACGTTATTGGGTTAGGGGTGCTATAATCCGCGGACATGAAAAACAACCGCAGACTCTGCAACACTGGTTCAGGTGGAGCTACTTTTCCTACACAGAGCCGACAACTGAAACAAAATCGCTTTCAAAATAGACAAAGAATCGCCTGCGATTTTAAAATCGATTTTGTGTAGATTGTCAGTGAATTACAGTGTAGTACGGTGTAGAATTGTTACGGTGTAGTACGGTGTAGAATTACTGTGTAGTAAATGCCAACCAGTGTTGCCAAGTCTGCGGTTGTTTTTCATGTCCATGGGTCAAAGCGACAATACCAATAACGTGATATTTAGCCCCTAAAACAGTGCCGGCCCGAGCCTCTTGGGGGCCCTAAGCAGAATTTGATTTGGGGGCACCCCTCCCACCAGGCGGAGTCACCTGTGCTTCAAGATTATTGACACAAATGTCACGCTATAATGTTACATTATAAATGAATACAGTGAGGTTATGTATTAATACAAAATAAATAGATAAAAATCAATACTTAACATACTTTACTCTTAAACTTCTGAATACAAACTGTCACAAAACATGAAATAAATAATTTGCAAATGTGCATTAAATGTGCAATCTTTTAAATTAAACCAAAATAGACAAACATTAATATAATAAAAAATATAATGTTAAAAAAATAGTTAAAAACTTAAATAATGAAAGCAAACATAAGAACAGCTAGTATTCAACAATGAAAATTTTACAACAATGACCTCAAAATTGTTCCGTCCTAGCTTTTCAGGAGGCAAAGTCACTGATGACACCAGGACAGCAGGATTGTATTGTTGTGCCCCCCTTCCTCAAATATGATGATGTAAAAAAAAAAAAAAAACTACTATAGGGGTGAAAATAGAACTTTAATCAAATAAAAAATTAAATGAATAAAGTGTATTATTTACTAATTACAATTGTAGCTCTCGACATTTACCTATGGCTATTACTTTATTATGACCCTAATTTATTTCATAGTCTTAAGCATTCAGAAATCATGCAAAAGGAAATTAAGAAGTTTACTATGATAAAACCATGGTTTATTTTGTAAGGGTTGTGATATGCACGTTTTTTGTTGAAGAAATTATATAGGCTGTGTCATTTATAGCAAAAATGTAGCAGCAGCAATTACATGGCATTTGGCTCCCTGTGCAGGCATTTGTAATAACATGTACATAAATTGTTTATTTGTATTTGCCTACATTATCTATTTTAACAGTGTTATTATTAACCAATTCATTATTGCCTCATAGTTTTTTTATATAATGCATTTTAAGTAATTTTAAAGGCTATTGATGGCATAGGTCTGTTTTTATAGCAACAGCAACAACAAAAAAGATTACAGTATATTAATACTTATTTGTAAATTATTATTTGAAGTAACAAAACCATGGTTAATTTGCTACTGTGTTCAAATGCTACTGAGCTTCAAATTTGCCTTTGAGCCCATGTGAAAAAGTAGCATAATTTACATATGATTTACAGTTTATTTTAATAAATATTAAACATTATATTCAATTGTGCATTATAGCTGACACCTAGATTAACAATTACAGTTGTTTTTATGTCTGTAAGTCATTCTCCTCAAATGCTACTGACGTTAGAAAAGTGTATACCAATATCGCATGTAACTTTAGAGACGGTCCCTAAATTTGAGAATCTCGAACGTCCAACGTCAAGCCACCTTTATGTCCTTTTCTTCTTTCTCTTTTCGGCACCAGAGGGATACATCCTTTTTGTGACATGGCTTATCATTTATTACAGTGACGCGCACTTGCGCGCCGGCGCTAATTGTCAATGCACGTGAGGTGTCTATGCGCATTTGCGAATGACTCAGACGCTAGCAGACACAGAATTTTCTTATCTTGAATTATTCATTTATTTGTTCATTATTCATTCATTCATTTATATCACTTGTTTAAGTTATTTAATTGTAAAAAAAAAAAAAAAAATGACTGGGGGGCCCCCTGGTGGCTAGGGGGCCCCAAGCAGGCGCTTAGTTCGCTTATGCCTCGGGCCGGCCCTGCCCTAAAATGCTAATTTTACCAAGGCAACCCTGCCAAAAAAACGTATATTTTAACACCGGGAAGCAATTTTTATCGGGGAACCTCCCCGATAGTTAGTTAGGGCTAGTTTTGAGAACCAACTGGGCATGATTTGTTGTGAAGACCTGGCAACCCTGATCTGAACGCACGTGCTAGAGATATACTTCTAATTAAAGGAGTGTCTTTACTGATGAGATGCGCATGAAAATTGCCTAGCCCAAACAAAACTAAGTCATCCCGTCCTGGCAATACATAAACCTACGGAGCATGTGCAGTTTCTGCATCCATCTATCCAAGCATCATCATCCCTGTATATCTCTCCATTCAGGGTGCATGTCCTCTCACAGTAACAGCCATCCAGGTACTTCATCTTCTCTTCAGCAAGTGCCAACTACAGCACAATGAAGACACGAGGAAGAAAAGAGGGTGAGATTGAATGATGAATCGATAAGGAGGGACACAAAAAAAATGAAGAGCAAGCAAAAACAATAAATGTTAAAAAATAGAGGGAAATATGAGATTTATGATAAAGGCAGCATTTGTGTTCACTATTAAGGCCATTAAATATACCATAACACACAAAAAACGTATTAACATTAACACAAACACTATAAATGTTGTGTATTGGAGAGAGAATTGAGTAAGTCGCAATAAAATGAGACACATCAAATTAACAGCATCAATTTTTTAAAACTAAGCAAGCAGCAAAATACATTTTAAACACAGACTACCACAATATTAAACATTTTTATGAACTTACCTTGCTTGATGTTTTAGCTAAAATATCTTGAAGTTCCATGATCTTCTGAACCAGCCCATGGAAATCATTACAAGTGGGACAAGCTGCAAAATTGGTGGATGTACATTAATGTTATTTCCAGACCAGTAAGTAAACAAATTGCAAAGTTTGAAAGTATGCTCTTTACTACGGTTGAGATCTGGACATTGGACGACGTATCCATGGGGTATGACAACCAACTGAACGTCTTGCATAACTCCCTGACAGAAAGACATTACAGAAAGAAAGTCACAGAGATGTAGTCAAGACAAACATGCAATTTTACATGTTTTATGGAATATTTTTAATGTACTGTACAAGATTATGTGTACCCTGAAGAACCCATGGGCATCATTTCTTTGACCAAGCCAGATGTTTGTTCCTCTGGGAAAGTCCATAGACGGAGTCTCCACAATCCTTTCGTAAATTCTGAAAGCAAGCACAAATAAAAAGCAACACATGAATGGACATTGATACAGACTACTACATGGCATTCAAATCCATCTCTGGTGGTTCTAAAGCCATTAACCTGTTGCAGTCAATATGGAGCACCACTTGGGTGGCGCTGAATGCCAGGGAGACTTTGTGCCAATGTCCATCTGCTAGACTATAGGGGAAGACCTCTTTCTGCTGCCGCTGGTCTGAGGTTTGGAAGAAGAGACGTATCTCATTACGCAGACCGCTGCTCTCTACCTCCAGAAACCTGAGGAGGAAGCCAAGAAAACAGATTTATCCTTGTGAAAAAAAAGTCATAATCATGCTTGAAATCTAAGAACTGCAGGAAATAACCGCTGCCAAAATGTTTTCTGTTAGTGCTAATGTTCCCATGCACAAGACTCCTGTAGGTTAAGCTGCCAAGCGGTCGTTATTAAATTCTGGTATGTGCCAAAGTAGCAGGGAATAATGCGGCTCAAGGGAATGTAGGAGTTTTGAATGAATGTGAAAAGGAGCAGTGATCCGTGAATCTCTTGGCCTGGACTCCGAGTGCTGACCTTAAAGAGGTGGTAGGATCAATACTGTGTGTTTAAGAAATGTCAGTGGACACCCCAACCAGAAGTGTTACAGACATTCCATCAGGAGAACAGATTATGTGTTCCTCTGAGGAACAGTAAATTAAACAGAAAAAAAATAGAAAGAAAGTTTTAATACTGGAAGAATGGATGCACAGACAGCCCAATAGATAGGGAAGCGGATGGAAGGATGGATGGATAGATATATACCTCTGTTCTCCATAGTGGATGGACAGCAGCACTCCAGAGCTGAATCTCTCCTGTTTGAGGGTCAGTAGAAGAGTGAACTCAGTTCTTCCTCTCAGCTTCTTAAGAATTCTCTCTACTGCCTTGAGAGAAGCTCTTGCATTCCTTGATGTCCCTGATGGAGAGAGTGACAAAATCAGTGAAGGAGAAATTCTGAGGCATTTGCTAATTCATATTGGACCAGCTGAATATATGATCTGACAAGCTTTGTATATTAAAACGATCCCAGAACAGGTCACGCTGATGTATTTAATCCTTCCATCACTGTGTTGTCAAGCTATGTATTCAACACAATCATCAGCTTTTTCAGGAACTGAATTTGTTAAACCTTTATGCTACTGGTACCAAGCAAAAGTGGCTTAGAGGGAAAAACAGTCTTTAGTTTCCAGACCATGATGTAGCTATGTAACTATTATGGCTGTTCTGAGCCAGCGGGACCATCTGGTGATATTTATGTTTAAAAATTCACTCTGGAGCCAGTGTGAATACTAAACTAAGCGGAATAAATGAGCATGATAAATACCAAGGGGTCAAAGTTTGGCTAGTTAGCATAGACCAGTTAGCATGTAAGAAATTACACCATCTGCACTCAAAAAGGAGTTTTTTTTTTTTTTTTTCATTAATGCAATTTTGTGCCAAAAACAACATATGAATTACATATATTTTATTTAAATTCTGCCTTGTGACATCAAAGCAGGATAGTTTTTTTTAAAGGGGTTATAAATAAAATAAAATAAAATAAAATACTGGTTCCAGAACCAAAGGCACAAGAGCAAAGATGGCAATCCTCTAGCTTTCAAAGATATCCTTGGAGCATCCGAAGGACAATTTTAAGGATATGAGGATGGTAGAGACTGACATTCAGGTCATGTTGTGACACTGATGTGAGTGACATAGAACAGAAATAAAAAAGAGACAGAAAGGAAGAGAAAACACACTGGGAGAGCTGATGAGCTGGCTGAGGGGGATATAGGAAGTTGACTGTCTCCTCAGGGATAAATGTTTAAATCAGTCCTGTCAAAACATAAGAAATGTCTGGGTCTGGTCCTCTCACAGGGTAAAAATCATGCAACACACACACACACACACATAAAGCCAACTGGGGAACACTAATGTTCTGTAGCTATTGTCAGATAAAGCTCAGGGGAGCTGTAAGCCGCAGTCATGAGCCTATTGTACGGCAGGAATGAGGCGGAGTTTCAGCACCTTCATTAATCAAAAACACTGTACGACAGTGAGGTGAAGCTAACCTGGTAACCTCAGCAATCCGCAGAGGACACCGCAGCTGATGTAATGGATTCCAGGACAGTTCACAAGTATCAGCATAAAGTCCTCTGGGGAAGTGCTAGTAAAAAACATTTTTTCCTGGACACCTCTCTAATTAATTTCCATTGGATTGACACTTTGACTTAGATACGCTATTCTTCTATCCCACTCATCATTGAGGGTTGTATCAATGTGCTGTAAATCAAAGGCTAGTCGTTCGATTGCAGCATTTAAAGGTCAGAGAACAGCTAGGAATCCCTGACGGCTATCTGATAGGAAATTATGCAGATTTCCAATAATGACACTTTACATAAATGCATTAAAAGAAAATTACAAACCAGTACTGATAAATAGTTAGCCATAAATAACTAAATAAATAAATATGTGTAGAGAGTTAGCAAAATATGAAACGTAAACAAATAAATAAATCTGTACAGAAAAGGATTTAGCCAAATATTGAAATATAAATAAATGGTAAGCTAAATAAATACATAAAAGTAAAAAAAAAAACCTGTACCGATACAGTCAGCAAATCATTCAATTTAAACAAACAAACAAATAAATAACAAATCTGTGGAGACAGTTGTATATGTATATTATATATTTTATATATAATATAAAAAACTTATATTATATACAGAAAAAAGTAAATAATAATAATAATAGAGCTAAATAAATAAATAAATAATTACAGATCTGTACAGACATTGAAATTTAATAACAAAAAAAATTGTTAGCTAAATATTGAAATAAATATATAAATAATAAACACATATCAAATATATTTAATAATATAATATAAACATCAATACATCATTTTTTTAAATAAGCATAAAGAATGCTACTTTGTTAATCTCATTTAAGGAACATTTAAGTTCCTCATTTCAAGCCCACGAGGACACAATCACAACTGAGCAATGAGGTCCTCAGTAATCTGAATCTGTAATCAATCGCTCCAAGTTATCAAACACCAGAGCCCTGCTATGCCTCAAAAGAACCAATAACTTCAATAATGATAAACGAGAACTGGACTCCTGGGAGCGAGAAACACAGTGTGATGCAAATTATGTAACTCGGGTGACATTATTCTGGCAGAACTGAAATTAAAAACCTTTAAGAAGATTGCTGGTGAGTTTTCCTAATGATGCTGAGTATCAGTGAGACCAATAATATGAGCAATTACATGTAAAAAAGCACTTAAATTGATATAGAGTCAGGCTGCTTATGATGCAAGCGCTTAAAAGTGTGTCCTAACGTACCTTAATGAAAATTTAAAGCCAATGTAAAAAAAAAAAACTGATTTACAACTGATGAATTATTCAAGGCGTATTATAATGACAAAACGAACGAGTGTCTCTCCTCAAGTTAACATTGCATTAATCAGAAGACATGGGTTCATTATTCTGTGCCTCAAAGCAGTGGTTTGGTTGGTAGAGATGCCACAGATGCATGCATTTAAGGAACAGTTTGCTTTATTTTTCTTTGCAGAGACTTAAAGGGATAGTTCACCCAAAAATGAAAATTTGATGTTTATCTGCTTACCCCCAGTGCATCCAAGGTTTAGATGACTTTGTTTCTTCAGTAGAACACAAACAAAGATGTTTTAACTCAAACCGTTGCAGTCTGTCAGTCATATAATCGAGGTGAATGGGAATCACAGCTTTGAGTGTCAAAAAAACAAATTAAACCCTGCGGCTAGTGACGATACACTGATGTGTAAAGACATGAAACGATCAGTCTGTGCAAGAAACTGAACAGAGTTTGTATTGTTTTTTCACCTCTGATTCAAGGCAACCGAACTGTCCTGAGCGCGTTCTCAAAAGCCGGCTCGTGACCCATCTCTCAAATGGACCACTGACACTCCTAATTGAGATTTTAGACAGAGTGCCAATGGTCCATTTGAGAGATAGGTGGCGGTTTTGCACTTTTAAGCCTACGATCCGCCATAAAGCAAGAAGAAGTGTCATGCGCTGCCTGTTGAGAATGCGCTCAGGACAGTTCAGACATTGTGGTGAATCAGAGGTAAAAGACTATATAAATACTGTTCAGTTTTTTGCACAGACCGATCCTTTCGTGTCTTTACACGTGTATCGTCACAAGCCGCAAGGTTTAATTTGGTTTTGTTTGTGTATTATTATTTTTTTGACTCTCAAATCCATGATTCCCATTCACTTCCATTAGATGACTGACAGACAGTTTGAGTTAAAAAACTTCATTTGTGTTCTACTGAAGAAACAAAGTCACCTACATCTTGGATGCCCTGGGAGTAAGCAGATAAACATTACATTTTCATTTTTGTGTAAACTCCCCCTTTAAAAGGAAAAATTCTATCGTTTACTCATACCTGTGGTATTGTAATTTGCTAAACATCTCAATTTGTGTTCTCCATAAGAAAAAATGTAGATTTTAAATGATATGAGTGTGAGTTAATTATGCCAGAATTTTCAATTTTGAGTGAACTATCCTTTTAAGGCCTCGAAAAAAATGTCATCGTACTGCAGACACAAAATCGATACATGGAATCTCAGCTGGGGGATGAGGGATATGAGCGACGTAGAGTGTTTGTCTGGTCCAGACGGCATCAGTGCACAGGAGAAACACTTAGCTGTTGTCCCTCTTGGCAGTTGCATGCTCAAATAGCTGATGAATGAGCAGGAATCTGATCCTGGCATTTAAAAGATCCAGTCAGCACCAGGTCTGGCAGAAGAAGTACAATTGTTCCAAACTTCATTCTTTTATCGTTTGCTTCCACCCTGCTCCATCCCTTTACTCATTAATTCATTCAGTCAGAACAAGTTATTCAGTGTAACACACTCACACTCATACGCATATTAGACATTTTTATGTTTACCGTAATTGAGATTCAGCTATAGGTTATTTTTGCATTTGTGTCCATCAGATTCAAATTAAAAGAGGAAATAATCAAATAGAAATAACATAAAGTAATCTTAATGAAGTATTTAAAAGAATAGTTTATCCAAAAATGTAAGAGTGAATCATTATATTCTGTGGGACATAAAAGGAGACATTTTTAATGCAAAATCATTATATAAGTATTAATAGTGGTCCAAATATCTCATGTGACCAACATTTAAGTCATTATTCACTGATAATCTTCCAGTCCAGTGTGTTGTAACTGATTCAGTCAGTGAGTTGAAAATGAGTATGTTATTAGTTTAATTCATGAATGAATCACTCAGGATCTGTGAACTGAATCAACAGATTCATTGAAAAGAATCTCATCATTCTTTCATATATGGACCAATTTTATGATACTTTTGGGGATTAATTTGGCATTTTGGAGTTTGAAAGACTCAGCCCTCATTTACTTTCATTACGTTGAAAACACTGTACAGGATATTTTAAAATTCATATTTAGTGTTTCAAAAATTGTTTATGGGTTAATAATAACGATAAGTAAAAATTGACAGAATTTTCATTTTTGGTCTATACCTTTAAAATTTACCTAAATAAACACTATTTTTGTTGACAAATATGACTACACTCCCAGAAAAAAGGTGTGAAGCTGTCTTTGGAGTACAAAGGTACAAAAGCTAAAATATGTACATGTTTGTACCTTATTGATCTATAAATTGTACATATCAGTAGCATTTTAGTACTTTACAAGTACAAATAGAAATGTTCATAGCGACAAACACGCGTCCAAAAATCCAGTAGGCAAATGACATAAGGTGTGTAGATCCAAAAAAATATGACAATACAAAGATGAAATAGATCTGCTGTAGTCCAGATTCAGCCCAAAAGGCTTATTTCATTTATCACTCAGAGATCACAAAAATATCTGCAAAAAATCTCAAACATATAACAAAATACAGCAAATACATTTACAAATCATCAAAAATGATCCATATACAACTACAGTATATCAACATAATGTACACAGAAATATTTACCAACAAAAATCTCAAGACTCCAACAAAAGTACATCGCACTAAGTAAGGGTTAATACCCGAAAACATTCTGCACTTTTGTGACCACTGACCAATAAATGAAATAAGCCTTTTGGGCTTAAACCGGACAAGTACAGATCTCTTTCATCTTTGTACTTAACTTAGTACCTTCTGGGGTACCACCTCAGTGACAGGTATGTACTTTTTTTCTATGAACATGTGATAAATATTTAACTGTGATAGAAGAATACTCATACCAAGAGAGAAGATTTTGTTCATTCCACCCACCCGCACTTACTCAATAGCACAATGTCTGGCTACAGTGGCACTATAACATGTTTAGCCTTGAATTATCTTTAATATCCCCCCTCCTCTTCTGCCTCCCCTCTTCTCTTTTCTCCTCTCCTCTCCTGTATAAACAGCACAGCATGGATGTCATTGACGTACATTGATAGGTCTCTCATCTGCATTCAGTACATTTATGACCTTGTCTCAAAGCCTGTCTGTTAGATCCCAATTCCGCAATCCCACTGGTATTTACTGGAGTGCCAATCAATACTGCGGAGGTGCCATCTTCCCAAATTAGAGCAAGACTATTGCCTCCACAGATATCAAATGCTTCTGCTTATCATAAAATGTCAGACTTTGTGTATTTTTTTTAACAAATATGTATGCATCCCTTAAGTCTGTCTAATGCAATGTGTATGGGTGTACAGTTGCACACAGCACAATGTATACAGTATGAATACATTCCCCAGAGCAGCAATGTCTCATACACCATTCATACTGCAGTGCGGAACAGAACTGATGACACAGATGCTGGCTAACTGCAAACCTAGAACGTTACTGCACGCATAAAAGTCTGTCATGATCAGAGGTCATGGGAGTGGTGACAGCATAGTGCTTAAGTTATTCAAAGATTGGTGATTTTGTCCTAAGGTGCCGAAGAGCAGTTGAGCCAGAAAGCAGAGAATGGCCATCACCATTGTGCCCTTGAGCAAGACACTTAACCCCAAACTGATCAAAGCGGGATGTCAATCTGGATAAACAACCAGCTATAAATCACCAGAGGGACAAAGATCCTATAGACAGATCTGCTACAACAGCCCTCCAAATAAACAGAATGGAATGGATTGGAATATAACAGAACAATGAACAGAACAGTTTTAAAGAGCAAGAGAGAAAAAGAAGAAAAAGTAGATCAGAAATAGAATAGAATAAACCAAATAGAACAGAACCAAACAGAACAGAAGACAAGAGAAGACAAGAACAGAACAGAATACAGCAGACTACTCAAGGAATAGGGAATAAAAACAGAACACAGTAGATCAGAAATAGAATAGAATAGAATAGAATAGAATAGAATAGAATAGAATAGAATAGAATACATATTCGATAGCATAGAACGCACAAAAAGGACAAAACAAAAATTGATTTATAAAGTAGAGTGAACAGAACAGAACAGAATGGAATAGAGCAGAAACAGAGTAGACCATGTGTAGAGCAGGTCTAGACTACACAAAGAATAGAGAATAAAATAATAGAATGCAGCAGATCAAACACAGAACAGAATAGAGTAGAATAGAATAGAGCATATATAGAATAGACAAGGTATAGAACAGAATACACTAAAGCAGGTACAGACTACACAAAGAATAGAGTAAAATAATAGAATACAGTAGACCACACATAGAACACAATAGAAATAGAAAATACAAAGAATAGAACAATATAGGACAGAATACACTAGAGCAGAAATAGAATAGAATAGAATAGAATAGAATAGAATAGAATAGAATAGAATAGTGACCAGCAGTCAATAACAAAAATAAATAAATAATTAAAAAATCTGATTTCAAAACTTAGCGGAATACATTAGTTGGTAACTTTTCTATTCATCATAATTTTAGAAAGAGTAAGAGAGAGGAAAAGAGTATACAAGACTGTAAAGAACAGGAGTCAATTACATGAGAAACTTAATTTTGAAAAGCCCTAGAAACCAATTTCTGGTTCAAATTTTTTTGTATTCAACTGGTTCTATTTATCATATTGTAACTCTTGACCCACAAACAGTATCATCCTGGCATTCAGAGTGAGCCACGGAGCCAGATGTTATTCCCTTCTTTACTCGCTGTCCTCATTAACTACATCTCCTGAATGGGATGACAATTCTTTGATGGGCAAGAACTTGCTGCTCAACACAGGAGCCTGTTTACTCCTGGGATTGATGCTTCAGTGTTCAGTTGATCCATTTTTCATGAGAGATTAAGTGGGATCTGGAATTATGCCGTTCTAAACCAGCTGTCTGCTTGGCTGTTTCCTCTCACCAGATGTTGACAATGGAATCCAATTTCTCTAAATTGATGAAGCTCACTGTGAATGCTTTTTTTTCTGAAAAGCTGCTGTGACGTCAGTTACACTATGATGCTTAAACTAAAACAGAGAATCACATGCTTGCTTGACCAGTTACACGCACCTTCAAACAGATATGCTCTGCTCTCATTGTGGAACCCCTGGACCTGGGAGACTCCAGCACTTGACCTCACAAGATCAAACTCCTGGAAGATATCCACATGTAATGCTGGATCAACCCCCAAACCTGAAACTAAAGACAATAAACAGAAGTAATCATTTACAAACAGAATTGAATAAAAGCTATTAAATATAGACAGTCACGGAACGAAAAAATAAATACTTTAATATAAATATCTGCTTTTGTGTATTTACATATACAGATGACCACAATAATAATACATCTAGTAAAATAGAAAACCGCATAATATATTAATTTACATGCAAGTTAATCTACACTGAGCATAATAAACTCAGTTTTACTCACACAAACTCCAAAACAACATCAGACAAAACTAAATGAATTTTATATTTACTGTGGATCAAAACAGATTTATATATATAGCTATACTTACAGAATATAGCTTACAGAAAATATCAATTTAATACATATTAAATGTTCTAATATATATTAAAATATGCAGCCTTGAATAAATTCTAAATAATAATTATTAAATTACATAAATTAAAGCTTTACAGTATTAAATACATAACTTTTTTAACATTTATGGTAAGCTAACTTACAGTTGATTACAGGTATTCACAGTTGTATTTGTATTCGTTTTTTATCTGTATTATACGTTACATATTCACATTTATATAGAATATTTCCATATTTATATATAAAATTTAATATCTTAAAATTTCGGTTGCTCAAATTATAAACCTAGGTGTAACCACCCACTATACAAAATATAAGCATCCCATAACCATATAAGTGCCCATCCCGTTGCCGAAATTCGCCATCAATAAGACGTCTGGCAAATACAAGCTTACCGCAGAAAAATCCGAGAGTGCAAAGCGCAAAATAAAGTTTGAATAATCCCATTGTGAAGGAGGTGAGAGAAACGTCTATTCCATCATGCTGCTGTTCTGCTGGAAACTGAGCGAGATGCGCATTAGTGATACATCTCCAACAAACGCATCCTCAAATCTCCATAACACCTGGACAAAACTTTAGCAAATAAACACTGAGATATAAAGCAAGAGTGAAAACTCCATCAGGCGAAAATTCAGCTTCTGAAGATGCGGTGTACTCTTGTGAATGAACGGTCAGCGGAGAGATGCAGGTGCGTCTGTCCTCCCTTACAACCAACCAGAGAGAGAGAGAGAGAGAGAGAGAGAGAGCAAACGCACCTGCCGCTCACAAATCCTGCCATCTGCTGGTCATGCACATCAACATCTATAAAAATTAACACAAAATTTGAAGTTTGCAGATACATACAGTAGCTACGCTTACAATACCACAATAATAGGCTAGCT